>NW_011963876.1:0-3755 GCF_000949405.1 Vollenhovia emeryi
TGAGGATAGGGACGAGGTGTTATTGAAGGCAGACTTTTTAAGAGAGAAGTGGGGGCTAAAAGTGGACGAGGACCTAAGTATGAAAGAGAGGAGGATAAGGTGGAAGATGGTGGAAAGAGCTAGAGTAGAGAGAAGCAGGGGGAGAAGGGTGAGGGTGGAGAATAGGAGAATGTGGGTGGATGGGAGAGAATGGATATGGGAAAGGGGGGCAGGAGAGGGAGAGGGAGAGTGGAGAATCGGAGAGAGGGAGGGGAAAGGGACGGGAGGAAGAGACATGAATTAAGTATGGATGTTGTAGGTAGGAAGAGGAAGAAGGAGCGAGACCTGTCCAGGAATAAAGGAGGAAAGGACGCATGAAGGAGAAGGAGGCGAGAGGAGCGAAAGGAAAAGGATGGGGGACGAGACAGAAGAAGGAGGAAAGTGGAACAGGAGGAGAGAGAAAAAGAGCGAGAAAAGGAGGATGGAGGACGAGGAGGAGAGAGAACGAGAGAGAAGAAGGAGAAGGAAGAAAAGACAGGGAGTGGGAGAGGCAACGGAACGGGAAGGGTGGGAGGAGAGGCAGGAGGGGTGGGCCGAAGGGAGGGAGGGAAAAGTGTGTATAGGTCGCTTATGGCCAGGTCGCGGAGGGAAAGGAATATTGTAAAGGGTTCGGGAACGCTCCCTGGAAAAGCGCCAAATTATGAGATATGAGAGTATGAGAGAGAGGTTAAAAAGGTTTGGGTACGTTCCTTGAAGAAAAACGCCTTGTAACCCCAAGGGGAATCAATAAATATTACATACATACCAACGTGCCAATCATGGCCCTAATCTCTAGGGATCGCGTTCCCTCCTACGTTGGAGGGCACGACCCCAGGTTCCTCGCTCGGCCGGTCCTTTGCCCTTGTGACGGCGCCCTTGCCGGGGCGTCACGTCACAGACTCTACTCGCGTATGCTATTGGTCTATCTTTTCCTGTTTTTCCCTGCGATAATACTGCTCCAATCGCATGATCGGATGCATCAGTCGTCACTATAAACGGCTGTTCGAAATCGGGATACTGCAGAACGGGCGCTGTCGTCAATTTTTCTTTTAAAATATCAAACGCTTGTTGTTGCTCTTGCGTCCACTCAAATTTTGTTCCATTCTTCAGTACATTTGTCAAGGGTTTTGCTATTTTAGAGAAATTTTCTATAAATCGCCTATAATATCCTGCCAGTCCGATGAAGGCCTGGATATTCTTTTCTTTTTCTGGCGTCGGAAACCTTTTAACTGCTTCTAATTTTGTTGGATCCGGGAGGATTCCGTTATCTGTTATCTTGTGTCCGAGGTACGTCACCTCTTTTCTTAGGAATTCGCACTTGTCTGGCTGTAATTTTAGATTATTCTCTCTTAGCCTTTTTAATACTTCAACGAGTCGTTTGTTGTGTTCCTGTAGACTATGCGCATATATGACTATGTCATCTATATATACGAGACACTTGAGTCCCTGTAATCTGGTTAATACGGCATTCATTACTCTTTGAAACGTAGCTGGTGCATTTTTTAGATCAAATGGCATTCTATTATATTCGTAGTGCCCATGTGGAGTGGAAAATGCTGTTTTCTCCTTATCAGCTTCCTCCATTTTTATTTGGTGTGTAACGAAGCTCAACTCTCCCCGGTTCTGGAATTTCGGACAGGACTCCAGCGGGTATTATTTATTACGCGAATAAATACGGAAATTAGTCAGACGCGCGGTTCCGACTAACGGTTGGAAGAGTTGGCGTTCTAGTTTGCGGTGTTGACGTGCTGTGTGTCGGCAAAATTAAATCCTCCGTTCCTCCTATTTGCCGAATATGCTCAGCTCCAGGGCCGTCGGGAGGAAAGGAGGAAAAGATCTTAATTCGCTTAGTGAGGTAATCGCTTGGAAGGATCGGAAATAAATCGGACAGGTGTTTTAAAAGGTTAAAACCGATATAAACGAGGTTTATTCAAGGATAAATACAATGGATAGGGATGTTTACAATGGGTCCGCCCTGTGATTAAATACAAAGAAGAAAAAGAAAGGATTAGTGATACAATGGGTCCGCCCTGTGATAAAATACAGAGGAAAACAAACGGAATATGATTAGATGGATTATAATAATGTACAGAAGTACGCGGCCGGATCGGAATACGGGATATCGAATAATAAGGCCGGTCGGATTAATCGAAAAATACAAGAAAAAACGCCGCTGGATTAGAGAATACAGGAATCGGAAAGGATTGATTATCTCGCGGATAGTGTACAAATTCCTGTCATGTGACTAACGAAAGAAACGCAAGAGTCGCGGTACTTTATATATGAACGGAAATAAGAACAACTTAACTAATATGTCGGATTGGTTTCAACAAATAATCGGATACTGGTACGCGCTGGAACAATTGGAGAGGACGTTATCTACAGGATCCTCAAGTATTCCGTAAGGAAGAAAAGTGACGGGGTTAACGCTACGGAGCTTAATACTAAAATTAATGAGAAAGTCTTTTCCCACCCGAATATCTCCCCCCGAAACTCTACACCGGTCAGGAGTGGGAAAAGGATCAGGTCAGGACAGGAGCACGCCGAGAAGTACCTCGTATTGCGTGCGTTACTCCGCTCCGTCGAATCACGAGTGCCCCGATGCTAAGACGGAAAACGGAGTCGGATATAGGTCAGGAACACGCTCGAGCAGCACCTCGTTATGCGTGAATTTACAGTAATATTCGTACACCGGGAAGCACCCCGTGGAGTGTACGTTACTGCGGAAATGCCCCCGAAATGCCCCGTCCCCTCGAAACGGATGTTACTACGGGGGGAACGGAGCCAGGACGGATACGGAAGACCGGTACGGGAATAGTAACGTGTGTACACCGGGGAGCACCCCGTTAGGTGTACGTTACTGCGGGCCGGGGCGCACGACGGAGAAGAGCCTCCGCTGTCATGCGCTCCGGTATGGTATACGGCCGACGACAGGTGCACCCGTATACTTCGGCGTATACCGCAGTGGAGGCACCCACTGCTGGTTGTCGTCGCTCGGTGCTCCGAGGTATGACTGAGTTAAAGCGCCCGCTCCGGAGGGGCTTTTATACCCCCCGGATGTAGGCGCGCAGGTAGAGGCGGCGGGGGCAGGCGCGGCGTTGCCGGCTACCGTCGATGCGGCAACCGCGCCGCTATCGATTTTTCACTCGCAGCTGGTAGTGCGGTCTCTTTCTACCGGCTGCGCCTCCCCTGTCGCCTCCGTTACAGGTGGTATCCCGAAGCTAGATCCAGCGTCGAAAAATATTTTGCATTTCCCAACTGATCTAATATGTCCGTCATATTTGGTATCGGGAACAAATCGCCTATTGTCAGGTCGTTTACCTTTCTGAAATCGACTACGACTCGTAGTTTCGGTTTTCCTGAGGCGTCCGCTTTCTTCGGGACCACTAACAGTGGCGCATTCCACTGACTCGTGCTATGTCTTAAGTAGGAGATAGAAGAGAGTTCTAACCCAGGAGCTCCGAGGGGGGAGCGGGGCGCGGGGAGTACTCCGAGGCAAGGGGGAGTGTGGTGGGGAGACCCGTCCAGGTGTTCGCGCTAAAAAGAAACGAATGACAGGTCAGCAATAATCGCATCGACTCTGTCGACGACCGGTCGGGAGATTGTTGACCTAGGATTATGGGTGGGGGAGCAAATACAAATTTGCGTAGGACTTCGAATAGTAAAGGCGACCTCAGAGTTTCAGTCGCCGCCGTCGGAGTGAGTCGATTTCATCGGTGTTTTCAACACAGTGTTAG
>NW_011963877.1:0-3756 GCF_000949405.1 Vollenhovia emeryi
ATTGCAAATGGTTCAGGATTTTTCTGTTCATCTCGATCCGTTCTACCTTCTCACGAGCTCTGGCACAAATGTTGTGACTCACCCTGTATACATTAAGAAATGCTACACATCTAACATGAACAATGAAATCTACTGTGACAATGTAATTGTATAACTAATGTATACTTATATTATTAATATTTATATTTTTTCGTGAAACAAATTTCAATGTAATCAAGTAGATTAGAGAACAGAATTCTGGTACATAATGTGAAATAATATATTATATCAGGGATTTAAATCAAAGAAATTAATATGACATCATAATTGATATCATAAATTAGGCAAGGTCCAAAGTTATTGACAGAATATTGTGAATATGATAAATTATGCAACCAAATGTAATATTACGTGCCTTTAACAGATGCGTTTGATATCGTTTCAACTATGGTTTGTTGTAAAAGCTAATATTATTTTCTTGCTATAAAATATTACAATTTTTGTATAGTACATATTGCGTATATATAAGATATATACATATCTTATACATATACATATGATCCTATTAGGTAAACAATATCAAAATAAAAAAATTTTATATTACATTTAACTTTCTCATTAATAAGATAGCACTTTTACTGGGAAACTCCAGACCAAGATTCATTACAAAACATTAACTTTGGACGATAAACAGATAATTTATTTAAATGTTCACAAATCACGAACTGCACATTAACATATTTGTGAGAAATCGCTTTAATCACTTATTTCTCCAATCCATTACGTTTAAAAACACTATTCCGTGCAAATAATAGACACCTGCCCGTTGTAGCAAATATAGTCATCGTTTTATTTAACGAGTTTCAAACTTTAATGAGAATTGACGCAACACTAATATTATCTACTTTTTGTTATTCCATTTTACATCTTTTTACGGTTATAATAATAATATTCTATCTTATCTTTCGCTTTTTCAAAGTGCCATACTCCAATTTTTATCAATAGTTAGAATATGCAGCAAGTGTTGCGGGTTATGTATCATTGTTTACTCTTTTAGGTCTTACTTGCGTATTTACTATTTATTCTTACTTATGTTTTGCGGAACACTTTTGCAGTCACTCGCAAAATATTTCAAAGTCTTCTTCGTAATATTTTGAAGTAAAATTCAACACTGTGACTGTTTTCACATAGTCAGAATACTATTTCTCAGATCGACGTTGTTACAACTTCACCGTATCGTCGTACGACTAACCAATTCTTTATCGAAACGCTTCGTGTTGCGTCGTGGCTGGTGCTGTAGTGGGGTACCAAAAGTCAAGTAATGTGATAAATCAACCGATATCAGTTAGTTCATAAGAAAGCGCATAATGCAAACATGAATGCAGTAAACATAATAGAGAAGCATGACTGGAACATCTTTTCCTTTTCGATAATTTAACAGGAAAAACATGGGAAAATCCTAAGACCTCCTTCGAGTCAGCCAATTCACCAACATTGCAATTGTTATTCAAGAAAACAAAAATTTATTTATGTATTATTTGGATGACGTACGTAACACTAAGTCCCGGGTTTTATTATCTCGTTAACTGTTAACCAGAAGTTAGTCGACTCTTCATCTTTTTTATGTTATTAGTTAAGAAAAGACAAAGGCTCCACTAGCCTCTGGTTGACAATTAACCGGAAAATGAAATACTGGATCTAAATATTTTCTAACGCTTGCCAAATCTACTGTAATAATAAATAGAATTGGTCTGTTTCATTATGCTTTTTTTCAATTCAAGTGTTTTGTTCCGATATACAATTTATTCGCTACGAGAAACATTTTATTCTTTTACTTGATGTAATTTTAGTTCATGCATTCGTAAAATCATAAATAAAAATTCTTAGAAAATTGAGAAGATAGAACCACGTGCAACGATTGCATAACCATTTACATCATCCAAATAATGCATAACATAGCAATAATAACGACAGTAGTTCCGTAATGTTATGGACGGGAAAGGTAG
Organism: Vollenhovia emeryi; assembly: GCF_000949405.1. NCBI lineage: Eukaryota > Metazoa > Arthropoda > Insecta > Hymenoptera > Formicidae > Vollenhovia > Vollenhovia emeryi. The sequence goes on from NW_011963877.1 coordinate 1,986, forward strand.
ACGGGATCTCGATTAGAGGAACTCGCTATCTTCTTTGTTCGTGTGAGAAAAAGGCTTTATTCTCGTGTTAGCGTACCACACTCGCTCGTGTCTACTGCGCTACTGCTCCTTCCTTGCATATCCCCTCTTATTCGGGTTTAGTGCCCTCTCTACGCTTGCTCTCAAAACTAAAAACTAGTGACATATCAGGGGCCTGACGGAGGCTCTGTATCCCTTCTCTTCTACTATCCAGGACATCCTCCCCCCTTTTGGTGGAAAAGAAAACAAAATACATGACCCATGAAATTTAGGTGAACAGAGTATCCAAAAAAATCGCAAAATACAAAAACGCAAAGTATTAACAAAACATTTTGTTCTTAAAATTAGTCCTTAAACTAACACTTATAACGCTCCGGTTCTTTAATAACGCGCCCACTTCGTGTGGTTACAATCTTTGGTTCGTCGCTTTTGTGTTCGTGAACAATCTTCTTATCATTATAACCTTTTGTCTCATCACTAACAATAAGTCTATCAGGACTTGCTCGCTTACCTAGATTTCGCAAAATCCTCTGATTCCTCGTGTGAAATTTCCAGAGGATAGACTCTTTGTACCGGTCTCCTAAGTAAACCATTTTTGGTTTTTAAAACTACTACTCTTATTTGACCGTCGCGACCTGGAATTACATCCATTACACGTGCATGCGGCCAATCCACACGTTTGCGCGTACCGTCGCCGACTAGAACCCGAATATAAATTTCCCAAACATTCCCAAATATAGCTTAGATTCTGATCAGATTACCCAAACTTATCCCAAATAGGGTAATATATTGTGATACCAATTGGAAATCCAATTCTTATCCCAAATATGAAAAAACTTTAGAGGATAACATTCGGTAAACAAAATAGACTCTGTCTTTTCATGTATAATCGCAACTTTATTTTTTGGTTAATCGGAATAGATTCCAAGTAGATTCCATAAAATTTTCTATGTGGGAAACAAAACTCTATATTTATCAGTTTTTCAGATTTCTTTTTTTTCATATAGAAAACAGGTTAAAATATGTATTATTTAAAAATCTTATTATAAAATCTCTACTTATGCTACACCATAAATCTTCTATAAGCAATTGCTTATAGGTTCGCTTTAAGCATTGCTTAGACATACGTTTGCTCATTACAAAAAAATATATTTTGGAAACTATTAAATATACACACCAATTGGTGTGTATATTTATACAGCAAATATAATATCATATAATATCATGCAATGCAATATTGAATGCATCTCTTTTTTTTATATATGTTGGTTAATGTAAAATCTGTTCTCTCGCCAAATATCTGTACGTTTAGGCGTAAAGATATATTATAATTATAGCTGTAATGTAACGCAAAATCTTTTTGGAATAATTTACTATACAATTATTATAGAAATTAACTCTAAATAGAATACGAAATAAATTACCAATCAGTAATAGTATTAAATTTCTTTTATTAATGTAACAAAGATAATACAAATGTTCTTTTAGATTTAGATTCTTCTAAATTTAAAGTTATTACTAAACATTTGCGTTTAACGAAGTGAACAGGATGAATTTGTACATTTGAAGAAAATTCAACAATTTCAAATATTTGTAAATCCCGAGAGTTTATCGGATATTTATATACATTTTTGTCTTTTTAACTGGAATTCCTTTTATTTTTATTTCTTGACAGTTATTTTGTTTGTAAAAAATTTTCTTAATTTTGAAAACTGAACCATTTTCAAATATGATAATATTATTTGGATATTTA
>NW_011963878.1:0-3757 GCF_000949405.1 Vollenhovia emeryi
TTTTTTTTTTGAGTAGTGTATATTATTCACATTTGTCACAGCTTTCAGTTATAGGTATTACGCAAATTGGTGTAATAATCGTAGCCGTGCCTAAAGAATGACAATGTTATATCAGCATAAACTGTACTCATATTAGTTCCGTTTTTTCAGATAAATATTACAATGCCCGTAAAGCATGTAAGTTGGCCGAAGATTTCAGTAATATCGATACTGCAACAGGAGAGACTGATGTAGAAGGCCCGAGGAAGAAACGTAAAAAAAAACATTTTGACGATTCGGAGGAGTCAGATGGTGAGCCACTACAGAAAATGCAGAGGAAGCCAAACAAAGATTTTTCTTCGGACAGTGATGAAAATAGTGGCACATTAGATATCGAAACAATAAAAAAGCATGTTAGAAATCTTGTGGAGAAATCGGAGAATTCTGAAAAAAGAAGTTGTAAAATTACAACAAATCCTATTGAAAATGTCAAACAAAAGCTTCCAAAAGATAATCAACTTCCTTCTACTTCCTTTTATAATGAAAGTAGCAATTCGTCATCGACAGCGACCAATATCACACAGACCTCCTATCATCTGTCCGGAAATGGTAAGAGTATTAAAATGTTGTTATTGCTATTATACTTCTCATAATGAGTTATAGACTGATCTCAATACAAATATCTCTTCCAAATACCACGGTCTTTAAAACAATGTTTCAGTCTACCTTTAGAGCAATACATGTTTACCTATTACCAATAATTAATTACTTATTCAGAGTCTTTATTAAAATATTGGTATCACAATGTTATTATCCATAAATAATTACTTTTTTTTCTTTATATCTATAGGAGACAGTACTTTGGTACTTGAAGAAGACACATTTCGCAATGTTAAAAAATCTACTCCATTAGCATCAATTGAAAAAATTGTATGTTCAGGTACTGTAATCTTGACAATAATAATGTTACATACTTCGTCGCAATCAAATAAATATATACGATTTTTTAAATTATTTGAAATTAATGTTTTCTTTACGCTTATCCTATATTTCAAATGTAATTATCTTAATTCAATGATTAATATATGTTGGAGTGTGCTAGGTGTATTTCCTCTAGAGATTTCAGTCTGCGTCGTTATAGGAAGGATGTCGAGGGAGAACAACCTTAATTGGTGGTGCTTACCAATAGAACAGAAACTATACTTTATTATATCGTAAATCACAGTGCTGCTTGTAGCATGGCTTTCGAACGACTGACACGCGGTTTGCATGCACGCCGGTAGTGGAAAAGAAGCGCTGACATCACGCATGCGCACAAATAAAAAAATATACAAAGCTTACTCTCAAGCCGCAGTTTCACGCAGCGAGTAAAAGCTGGCGTTTTACCCCCACTCCACCGCCACGCAAAGCAGCGTTAAAAAGCTGTTCGCTATCGCCTCTATCCTTTTCATGTAGCGAATAAAAGCTCATTTCATCACAACGCAAAGCAAGCGTTAAAAAGCGACGATTGCTAAGTACATTACCTGATATAACCGCAACTGCAACATAAAAATGGAGTTGGAATATTATAATCAATACATCGAGTACGTAAAATATTATAAACATACAGTGGCAGTTATAGCTCAAATTAGAAGACGACGTATAGCTGCTGCAGTTGCTGCGATGTGTTTGATAAATGAAAAAGAAATAAATATAAGAAATATAATTATTAATACAATATAACAAAATTAATCTATCTTATATAAATAAATAAGAAACAAAGAGCAGTCTAACCTATAAGTATGTTTGCTGTATGTATAATATGTACTAACTTCGTTTATATTTTTGGGTGCTGTGAATTGATTAAATCCTTCAGCCATAATTTCTTTTTTATACACTTTTAAGTAAAATAATTTAAATTTCAGCGTTGCTTGATCAATTCGCTAAAAGTTGGACTGTGTCGAACTTTGAGCGTTTATTCGCTACATTCGCCATTCTGGCAGGAATTTATGGAGAGGGGGTAAAACGCCAGCTTTTATTCGCTGCGTGAAATTGTGCCTTAACACTCCCGCTGCTTAAATATTTTTCACATTCTCGCATTCGTACAATCCGATACTCTCGCTATGAGCCAGAAAACGATTTCTTGGCAACGCCTTGGTAAGGATGTCCGCACGCTGAGTTTCAGAGGAAGTATAAATCACGCGCAGAACTCCTGCCTCTGCTATTTCCCGCAATTGGTGGCATCGGATGTCAATGTGTTTCGTTCTCTTATGGAACTCGCGATTTTTAGCCAGACGAATTGTGCTCTGGTTATCCACGAACAGTACCGTTGGTTGTTCACATTGACGTCCAATGCCACTTAACAATCTTCTAAGCCATACGGCTTCTTTTGCAGCTGCAGAAGCGGCGACATATTCCGCTTCTGTAGTACTCAGGACTACTAATTTTTGTCTCTGCGACGCCCAGGTCACTGGACCGTTTGCCAAACTAAACAGATATCCCATCGTTGAGCGTCTCGTTTCTAAGTCACTAGCGTAGTCAGCATCTGAGTATCCTGTCAACTGTGGCTCGCTTCCCCCGCTTCGATATCTTATCCCTAGATTTTTGGTCCCGACTAGAAATGCAAGAATACGTTTAACAGCTCGCCAATGATTCTCGCTCGGTTTGTTTAGAAACTTACTCGCCGTGCCAACAGCGAACGCTATATCTGGTCTAGATACAGTCGTGAGGAACATGAGTGACCCGACTGCCTCTCGATACGGCGCATTGCAAAATTTTTCCCCGTTTGACTCTATAGGCTGCAGCGTGACGTGGATTTGGATCCGCAGGAACCGACAACGCTTTAACCTCGCTCATGTTGAAACGCTTAAGGAGGTTGCTCAGCTAACGCAAAATGGTTAGAAATCGCTGAAATTTTTTGAGGTTATTGACGAAGAGATATTACGAATCTCTGCAAAATCTCAGGTGATTCGTCTACATGGTTTTCCAGAAATTAATTATTAAAGTTACGGTCTTATAAACGGGCGATATAGCGAAATCTGTACCATAATTCAGATAAAATTCTCGTAGTGTAACAAAAATGGTAAGAATTGAATACAAATAGGTGCAACGGATTCTTTACATTATTATGAATAATTTCTGCGCAGATTGAAACGTTTCGTCTACGTCGTTATCGAGATATTAATAAAATAAAACGGAAAATTTGAGCTGGCTTCCGTAAAACAATAAAGCACAGTACGACGCGTGGCAACGTCGCTATAACCGTCAAATCGACGATACGTCGGCCCTCGATTGCGAATTCATTTTCTGAATTTTCTTTCGCTGCTTACCACCTTCCACTTGTTTTAGCCGACGATCGTATTGTTTTCCGGATTGAATTTTTCCTTTCCATCGTTTCATTTTCGCCAAACACCAAAACTAAATTCGAGCACTAAATTGACAGCTGACCGGTAACGGAAGCATGCGGCGGAGTGCCGAAGCCGGCGACCGTGCGGCGTGCGGCGTGCACGCAGGGCTACCATCAACTAAAAATTACGTTGCGCGTGTGCCACATCTCAACTCTATATATAATATTTTCGAGATACAAATAAACAAAGATCGATTCGTAACATATTTAAACAATTAATTATAACGATTCCACATACTTTTTATCCAAAATTTGTTTATCTTGCGCAACTAAAAATTTGATATTTCGAAGTTGGCAGCTGTTAGAGGTGCCCGTGTATAAGCATAGGCGTTTCCCCCTTACCGCCTGCCCCGCAAGGACACTGAGCAACCTCCTTAAGAACTTTTCGCGTGT
>NW_011963879.1:0-3759 GCF_000949405.1 Vollenhovia emeryi
GTTACGTGGGATTTAGAAAATTTTATATTTAAATTGTGGTATTAATGCTTTTGAACATAACTTATAAATAATATAATAGTATACGAAGATTCAAAGACGTTAGAGGTAGATCTACCGCACAAGCTTTTCCACAACGCGTTATGTTAAGTTCTGAATAAACTTAAATCCGTACGTAAACTTAGTAATTCAACGCACAAAAACTCATAACATATATATTATTGCGTCAGGCTTTTGCTACTTTACGATTTTCTTTGTGCATTGATTGAAGTTTAAGGTTACGAACGGTTCTAAGTTTACGATGGTTACGTTCATGATGTAAGTATAAAGGTGTACCATTGCGCATAATGGCGTCATCCGTAGTGACGTATGTGTAGTAGGCCAATGAAAAATGGCCAGGAATGCAGCCGCGAAATTCAAATGCTCTATTAATCGTATATTACTAAATATATATTAAAATATATATTTTAACTTAAAATTTGTAATAAAAGAATAATATTTCAAGATATCCTCTTCAAGATATCCTCAATAGGCTCCACGTCCGTATTCTCGAGGCCCCTGCTATCAATCTCCGTCGCCAGCCATTCTCTTAATACGCACACTTAACCTTACCAACACTGTTTATTCTGTGTGACACTGTCAGCAGCCATATTGAATTCTAACATTCCTGGCCATTTCTGATTGGCTATCATTTTTGACGACTGCGCATCCACGGGAATGGAACACCTTTATACTTACATCATGGTTACGTTCAACAGAACGTTTATTTTGCAACTGTTGGAAATTTTCTTAATTCACTCTTCGTCTCTTTCTGTTCCCTTAAAAAGAGACAAGAAGTTAGTTAAGCTAAGGTTAAAAATAAGCGACATGTACTATTCCATTAACGTAATGCCCTCTAGTACGATTTTTAGAAATTAAACCTACACTTTCACCGTTCCAACAAGAATTTTACACGGTGTAACACAGTGCAATTTTGTGTGTCCTAGCTGGAAAACGCCCATTGTTAAAGTGGTCGACGGACCACATGCGGGCCGAGGTGGTGAAATTAAACACCTGTACCGAAGCTTTGCCTTTTTACACTCGAGAATGTTCGTCGACAACGGCGGAATATTCGTATGCAAGACCAGACATTTACAATTGTCCGGTGGAAATAAGACAACTTCCATTAATTCTATGTCACCAGTGGCAGGATTTATGTCACCTAGAATTGCCTCTCCGATGCATCCCAGCGGGTTGGTCTCTCGTTCTCGTTTTGTGTATTTGTTTTCTCGATATGCTCCTTCAAAGTTTACTTGTAGTCAACTATTGATCAATCTTACAGAGGTGGTTTTGGACGAGGTGGCGGCGGTGGAAGAGGCAGAGGCCGTGGCGGTGGCGGTGCAAGACGCGACAGGGAATTAATTGGAACCACGATCAAAATAACGGGTGGCCCGTACAAGGGAAATGTAGGCATTGTAAAGGATGCGACGGAGACCACAGCGCGCGTGGAACTACACTCCACGTGCCAGACAATCTCCGTCGATCGGTCTCACATTGCACCAACAACGTTTTTGTTTGGTTGTGAACCCGGGTCTTCGGATTACCAGACCCGCGCACAATCCTCTGCGCCACGATCGCCACAGAGTATACTTTTCTATTCTGTATATTTTCTGTTTGTACGATATACGTGTGGAAAGTGTGGACATTTTTTTCTATTTCAATGTTACAGACGGTTCTCGCACCCCTCATTATGGTTCAATGACGCCGTCTCACGATGGATCGCGAACGCCAGGACAATCTGGCGCCTGGGACCCGTCAGTTACTAACACACCCGCCAGGACAAACGATTTCGACGGCTACAGTATAGAAGAAGGTGGCTCGCCCGGTTACGGGCCCGGATATCCTCCCACCGGTGGGCCGTTTACCCCACAGACTCCGGGCACCATGTACGGCTCGGATCGACAATTTTATGATATACTTTAATGTAATATGTTCTACCTCTAGTCTTATTAAAACAGAAATAAAAGTTTTTATGACATATTGTACGCGTGAGAGCCACAAGTCTTCGAGAGGCATACTTCAGCAAGGTAAGATTATGCACAGAAGTATTCAAGGTCCGTGGATGGAGATGGAGGGGAACGTAATGTTTTCTATAGGTTTTATAATACTACATATATTTACTATTACAGATTATACTTTGAGATACTCTGCTCTTTCGTATGGAGGAAAATCGACTTTTATCTCAAAATTTAAAAAGGGCTGAATGAAACCTGGCAGTAAATCGTTCGCAGTTGCTGAGAGCTAAAAATCTTCGAGAGGCATACTTCAGCAAGGTAAGATTATGCACAGAAGTATTCAAGGTCCGTGGATGGAGATGGAGGGGAACGTAATGTTTTCTATAGGTTTTATAATACTACATATATTAACTATTACAGATTGTACTTTGAGATACTCTGCTCTTTCGTATGGAGGAAAATCGACCTTTGTCTCCAAATGTAAAAAGGGCTGAATGAAACCTGGCAGTAAATCGTTCGCAGTTGCTGAGAGCCAAAATAAAATTTTGGAGAAGAGGATCTATTACCGTTTAAAACTGATCGATTATCTGATTAAAGAGCATATTATTTATTGATAAGCTAGAGTAAGTGTTACGAGATAAAATTTTACTTTGTACGCAGAATATATATATATTTTTTCATTTACATGTATAACTGTTAGAAGCGTGAGGCTACGAGTAATATTATTTAATTCTGAGACGATCAGAAGGGAATATTTAACGCGTCGTTGCGTATTATATTTATGAAAAATCTCATTAAGTAGCTAACATGCCGAGAATAGATACATAATATTTTTAAATAAACCTTTAAATATTTTAAGGTGGAAAAAGAATGTGAAACTATAATACAGAGAGAATTTTGAAAAATGTATTTTCAATTCTTACAGTTAATAGCAAAACTAAGTATAACTTTTTAAATTAATTGTTTATATAGTAATATATATGTTATATGTCCACACAATATATGTTCGAAATATTATATGTCCACACAAGTCGAAATATATTTACATATGTATAAATATATATAATATATATAATAAAATGTTACATTTTGAATTATTGCTTTAAATTTGATTTACACCTCATAAATACAAATATAAAGAACAAAAACATGTCCATAATGCCATTGTAAAAGACGACTAAAAGATGTCTAATATCAGATGTCTTTTAGTCATCTTTCAGTCTCGGCTATAAGTCGACATTTAGTGGGACATAAGACGTCTTTTAGTCATCTTTTGGTCGACTATTGGCTCTACCTAAAAGACATCCATGACGAGAATCTGTCATCTTTTAGTCGTCTTTTAGACGTCTTTGTGCTATCTGGGGCTTAATGTAAAGCTAACAGAGTTGATAAAAAACCTGCGATAAAGAACCATCCGTTGCGGAAAAACATTTAAAAAACACTTAACATAACTTAATATGATAAAAAAATTTCTAAAGCATTAAAATTTTATTTTAATAAGAGTTTATTGATCAGCTTGCGCAAAATATTATAAAAAACGTTAACACAAATATTTCAATTAGTCTTCAGTATTATTATTATTTCAAAAAGATTTTAGTAACTTTTTAGCAATATTTCAGGAAAGCTGCAAATTTCTTAGGGCCGATTGTTCTAAGTGTTAGGTAGCTTACCTGATGGTTAAAAAGTATCCCAAATAGCACAAGGACGTCCTTAGGACGTCCTCAGGACGTCCAGGACGGACTTCGCGGATATCCTGAGGACGTCCTGA
>NW_011963880.1:0-3761 GCF_000949405.1 Vollenhovia emeryi
AGGCAGTATGGCTCTCGCGAAAACCGTTCCACGGTGGACGCAATTGCCTTCGTTAAAGCCTACACGAAGAGGGTGATCGAGGGGGGGGGGAGTGGTACTCGCAGTCGCGTTGGATATCGCGAATGCTTTCAACTCCCTCCCCCATGCCACCATCAGGCAGGCGATGGTGGAGCTAGGCGTGCCAACGTACTTGAGGACCCTCATTGGGAGCTATCTGTCTGCCCGGACAATTTCCTGCAGGGACAAGGAGGGAGAAACAAGGATCTGGAACGTGGAGTGCGGCGTCCCGCAGGGCTCGGTGCTCGGACCAGTCCTGTGGGACGTCGCGTACAACGCGGTGCTGGAGGGGGCTCTCCCCTCGGGAGCAGTATCCGTCTGCTACGCCGACGACACCCTGCTGCTCGCCGAGGGGGAGACATGGGAGGAGGCGGCTGTCACTGCGAACCTGGCGGTGGCCTGTACGGTCCGCACAATCGAGGGACTGGGCCTCCAAGTGGCGGCGAGAAAAACAGAGGCAGTCTTCCTGCATGGGAGGACACGCGGGCTGCCCCCGGATACCTGGATTGAGGTGGGGGATGCGCGGATACGTGTAGGACCCAGTATTAAGTATTTGGGGGTAATACTGGACGAGAGGCTGAACTTCCACGAGCACATCGCGAAGTTGGCCCCCAGGTTGGACGCAGCGGCGAATGCGCTTTCGCGGCTGATGCCCAACTTGGGTGGCCCAAGTGGAAGAGTGAGACGCCTATTCGCGAGTGTCGTAAGCTCTATCGCGCTATATGGGGCGCCCATATGGGCGGACGAAGTGAGCGCGAGTAAGAAAGCACTAGCAGTGCTGCAGAAGGTGCAACGCCGTATGGCAGTACGGGCCACGCGTGCCTACCGCACGACATCACATGCGGCGGCCACTCTTCTTGCCGGGATCCCCCCGGTAGATGTATTGGCGGGGTCGCGCAAATGGGCATACGAGAGGCTCGCCGAACTGAAGGCGCAAGGAGTTCTGGCTACTGACAGAGTCAGGAGGGCGATCAACGCTCAGGCGAAGGAGAGGGCCCGTGAGGCCTGGAGGAGAAGGATAGCCGAACCCAACTGCCCGGGTCGAAGGACTGTTCAAGCCGTTCTTCCAGTTATGGAGGAGTGACTGGACAGGTCCTGGGCAAGGGCATCCTACAGGACGTCGCAGGTGCTCACCGGGCATGGATGCTTCGGTGGGTACCTGCGACGCATAGGCAAGGAGGCGACGTCAAGTTGCCATCACTGCGACGAGGAGGTCGACGATGCGCAGCACACGCTGGAGACATGCCCAGCGTGGGCGGTGCAGCGAAGTCGACTGAGAGAGGTCGTAGGCGACGACCTCTCCATAGAGGCAGTCGTGGAGGCGAGCGTCCAAAGCGAGGACGCTTGGAACGCCTTTGCGACGTACTGCGAGGGGGTTATGCTCCTGAAGGAGGAAGCGGAGCGCATTCGAAGGGGGGAGGCGGACCCCCAGAATGACCAGGGCGGGGCTGGAGCATGCAGGAGAGGAAGAGGAAGGCCAGCCCACTTAAGGAGGTGGTAGTCCTGGGTGGGAGGGGCGGGGTTCGTGGGACGGCTGTCGTCGCCCTCAGGGGCGGGGACAGCGCGCCTGCTTCCTTCCCCCTCTCCCAGGACTACGTAACGACGAGGAGGATTTTCCCCCACGAACAATCGGGGACAAGCGACCCATAGGTCAACCAAGAGGGGTGTTCCCTCAACACGGCGTCCGGGGCCCGCCAACGAATAGGCCCGGGGTATCCCCTGCCTGGCGTAAGAGGCGTCCTAAAAGGGGAAGTCTGGGAAAGTTGAGGGATCCCAGGGGGTGGGCTGGGAGCTGAGGACTCCCGATCCACCAGCCCCCACCAACAACAAGGGGGCGCGGCAGGGGCCCGGTGGCACCCCTGCCGCGGCACAATCAGTGCAGCTAGGAGAGTGCCCGTTCTGGGCATGGTCCAAACCTGGACCGAGAGGAGCGCGCGAACCAATAGCGCGTGGCGCCGAGCCGGCCGGCAGAACATGCGAAAGCAGTTCCCGGTCGGCCCATTATGGCGCAGAGAAGACCACCCCCGGTGGGTTTAGTGAGGTAGGCACCCTCCATTGCACGCTGGCCTCGGGCCGCCAAATGCCCGAGGTACAGGGAGGGTGAGTCCCACACACCCCCTTGTCCCGTCCCAGCGTTGGCTCTGATAGATTGATGCTGGCCATACAGATGGACCGTCTGGATTTCCAGAAGGTACTTTCTCTCTCTCTTTTCAACTTTGAGAAACGTTGCGGATAGCGACTGCGACGCACGCAGGCAATTGCACATCTGAGACTCGTCGCGTCTCCCTTTCGCAACGCACGCAAGCAAGCAGTTGCATACTCTGAGACTCGTCGCGGTTCGTAGCCGTGACGCACGCAGAAAACTGCACTCCTTGAGATCATCACGGCTTACAACCGTGATGTCCATCCTCAATTATAATTTGATATCGTCATGGCTTAGAGTTGTGACGTACTCAATCACCTTCTCTACATTGAAGATCGTTGCGGCGGTCGCTGTGACTTCAGTCATACTGAGACGTTGCGAACGCTGATGCGATGTTTATAACCAATTGAATTAATATTATTCGACTATTCACAGCTCCAACTTAAAGGATAGCGCGGATATAGAGCTTAAGGAACATTCAACGCTCTAGTTAACACCCAGATAACTTCCCAGGATCGCCACAATACTTATTACAGTCGGTGTTGATGACTGAAGGACATTTACCTTTTATTTTTCTGTTTGGTTTTCCGAAGCAAAGGTCAGATTTACTGTATTATATTTATTTTCGTTATTCGCGATTTTTAATATTGACTTAAAATGCTCTCTGGCGTTGCTCGGTGCGACAAAGTCCGTATTATTTTCTCAATCTAGTTTTTGTTATTTATAATTTTAGGAATTACGTTAACTTTCTTCCCATCAATCGTTCCGTGAAAAATTCAACAATACTACTTTTATACAAACATTTTATCTGTGATTTTGTGTAATACCGAGTATTATATGTATAATACATAAAGTACATTGTAACGAAGCCCTCTCGCTTTCCCCGGTTCTGGACTCCGGATTGTCGGACGGGATTCCGAAATCCGCTTAGGCTTCGCGTAACAATCAGACGCGCGGTGTTAGTTTATCGGTCGGGAAAGCGAGCGCCGTTCGGTCGGTGTTTGACGTGCTGTGTAACGGAAAAAGGGATCCTCCGTTCCTCCTATTCGCCGAATATGCTCAGCTCCAGGGCCGTCGGGAGGAAAGGAGGACAAGATCTTAATTACTTAGTAAAAGGTAATCGCTTGGGGGAATCGGAAAATAAGTCGGACAGGTGTTTAAAGGTGAAATAAACGTGAACTAGGTTTATTCAGGAACGAATACAAAAGGATTTCGTGGTGATTATAATAGGTCCGCCCTAGAATGAAAATACAAAGGAAAGAAAAAGGATTAAGATTACAGTGAGTCCGCCCTGTGGTTAAATACAGAGAAAAACAGGATATGGTTAGTCGGAATCAATCGGAATACGGAAATAATAATAATTACGATACGGATCTTGATCGGAGTATGAAAGTAAGTGAATACAACACGGATTTACTACAAGGTACGGAAAGTACGGAATCGATCCGGAATAGAATAAGTACACTACGGATTTATAACAGAATACGGAAATTAACGGATACAGTACGGAGTTTGATCGGAACACGGAAATAAACCGTACAATCAAATCGGAGTACGGAGA
>NW_011963881.1:0-3762 GCF_000949405.1 Vollenhovia emeryi
TTGGAGAACGTAAAGTATCCGATTTCGTCAACAGATTCCAACAGCTGCTCCAAGTACTGATATTTCGGTTGTTGCAGCGACTTCGAGTACACGTACACGTTCTCGAAACGTACACCGTGCGGACTTTCCAGTAAGCTTATGAGAACATTTGTTTTTCCGCAATTCGAGGGGCCGCACACGATCGCGCAGATACTAGTCGGTAGCATCGTACCATGCTTGCGTTTCTCGGTGTTATCCCCTCCCATCGACCGTAATCTGTCGTCGTAATTCCTAACGCGTATCGTCAACGGCTGTCGCACAAAATTCATTTCTCACACTGAAAGGGGGAGGGAAATCGTGCGTCTATTTATAGGCGCGTGAAACCGCTCGGTAGACGACACCTATTTAACCAGGCGCGACACAACGAATCGGTCAGACATGTTTCTGCTTTTGTCGAATAACAGTGACATATACGATTTAACAGCAGAACAGTTGAAGTATATACCAAAGGTCATTCTATTGCAAAAATTTTATAATTGCATAGATTATGGTCGGGATAGACTTCCCGACCATATCAAGACAGATTCGGAAGTTGTGCAGTATCGTCGTTGTCTGGAGCATTACAATCTACCGTCTCAGCAGATGCACATCGACGGTCCACCGCCGTTGATAAAAAATTGCAGCGAATGTCAGTTGACGCAACAGCGGTAAAACGTGGCGGCAGTCTGTTGAATCGTGCAATAAACGCGCTTCATTTCGAGCTGCATATTCCTGGTTATCAGTTTTGCGGCCCGGGCACTCGTCTGGAAGAACGATTGGCGAGAGGAGATCGAGGGATAAATCTGTTGGACGCGGCGTGCCGCGAACACGACATTGCGTATTCCCGCAGTAAAGAACTCGCCGAGAGACATGTGGCGGACAAGATACTCGCCGAGAGAGCACGGAAACGCATTACCGCTAGAGATTCAACGCTTGGAGAGAAAGCTGCTGTTTGGGCGGCTATGAAAGCAAAGACAAAGATTGGTATGGGTTTGAAAACAAAGAAGAAGAAGAAAAGAGCGACAAAGAAGCGGATTCTTCCGGTAGCGAAACGCGGTGGTTTCTTGCCAATTCTACCGATGCTGGGCGTGCTAGGATCCATGATTGGCGGAGCAGCCGGTGTGGCGAAGGCGGTGAACGATGCCAAAGCTGCGCAACGCCAGCTCGAGGAGCTGCAACGTCACAATCGCGCGATGGAAGGTCGCGGAGTGTATCTCGCTCCATACAAACGTGGACAAGGTGTAACGAAACAGGGAAGGAAAAAAAACGCCAAAAAAACATTAAAAATGCCTACGGGTGTAACGACGAACGTGCAATTGGACCAACTGGCAAGACGAATGCGTATACGATGCAGGGGGCGTCCAGAAGTAATGGCTCTGCCAAGTCCTGGGCGTCCCCCAAGTAAAGCACAGCGCAGTCCACCGTGTGGTTTTAGTGCGGTAAGCCCAGCGGTCGCAATGTCAGCGGCCGCACCCGATCGCCATTAGGGGGGCAGTCCCACATGACCCGGGCCACTTAATGTAAACTCCCTTCCCGGAGGAGGGCCCGGGTATCCATAAAGGATTTCCACACGTAAAAAAAAAGCGTATACGACACTTTAGAGGTGTCTTTATGCGAAATGCATTACCGATAAGCGGCGTACATCGAAACGAGAGCGGTATCGTCACTCTGGACAACGCGACAGGCTCCGGCACTCACTGGGTAGCGTACGCGAAGAGGGGAAACCGTGTGATATATTTCGATAGTTTTGATAATCTCCGACCGCCTAAAGAACTGGTGTGGTATTTCGGGGATGGTGTGACGATAGAGTACAATCGAACGTCTCATCAGACCTACGATCAGAGCATCTGCGGACAGGTGAGTCTACGGTTTCTCCAAACGGTTGACGACAGATTCACACAGATTTAAAGTCTGGCGAGACGTCGCGAGGATTCAGTACACGCTGAGCGGTATTTCATCCACCATGTCGCTGACACTCACGCTGACCGGGAGGAGTGGAGTCCTCGCAGTAAACTACTTTCCAGCGATAGACCTGAGCGATGGCGATTACGAGCTCGGTTTAATGAATTTTTCGACTTACAACACGATATCGAACGTGAATGCCTCGAATAATAAATTTTACTTTGACGAAGACGATACGGAAATTACGATTCCCGAAGGATCCTACGAACTGCAAGCGATAAATGAGTTTTTGAAGCGTGCACTTTCACGGAAACTATTAGCTATGAACCGTCTACGTCGGTTCATAGCTAATGACGACGGTGAAAAACGCAGCGACGACGACGACGATGGCGATGAATACCCGATTGTGCTGCGCGCTAATTACAACACGATGAGGAGCGAGATCAAATGCGTCCTCGGAATAAACTTTAGCAAGCCCGACAACATTGGATCGCTTCTGGGATTCTCATCGACGCGTATACTGCAACCGCGAAAGTGGCATGAATCAGACTTGCCGATCAACTTTACCAACGTGAACATTATCCGCGTAGAGTGCAATGTGACCGCGGGTGCGTACAGCAACAGCAAGCCCGTACACACGATACATGAATTTTCACCGAGCGTGCCACCGGGATATAAGATATCGGAAACGCCGACGCAGATCATTTACTTGCCAGTCATCGCACGGAGCATTACTGATTTAACGATACGCGTTGCGGACCAGAACGGTCGATTGCTCGACTTTCGCGGAGAAGAGATCACCGTCAGATTGCACATACGTCGGAGACGACGATAACGCGTGCGAGTGTACATGAGATGCTCGTACTGAACGGATCGGAGCAGATCGTGAGACCAGTGGCGTCAACTTTCGATAATATCAAGTCGTCCGATTGCAGTAGGAAAAAGAAGCTCAGCGCGGCGAATGTGGAATTTTTAAAATCATTGGGATTCGCGGTGCGCAAACAATGATTGACATCCTCAACATCGGGGAGGAGCCAGTCATCGACGATCGCATCGTCAAGATTGAAACTCACTCGTACAATCCGTTTGCTAACACGACATTTGGACACAGCGATGAGATAAGAATACCTATACAACAACAGGATCTCTATACGTTGCCGCATGAAAGTTTCCTGTACATTGAGGGAAAACTAATTACTGCCAAACAAGTCCCTGAGTCCGAGGTCGAACTGGGAAATAATTGCGTCGCGTTCATGTTCGATGAGATCCGATATGAACTTGACGGCGTGGAGATTGATCGTACCAGAAACGTTGGAATAACCAGCACGCTCAAAAACTACGTTTCGGCATCAGTCGATAAAATGGCGACTCTGAAGAATGCTGGCTGGGATGTGGCATTCAATGGGAAGGGAGATTTCAATTTTTGCGTACCGCTCAACATGCTATTGGGATTCTGTGAAGATTACAAACGCGTGGTAATTAACGCTCGTCACGAATTGATTTTAATACGATCGCGCAACGACACCAATTGCCTGTTTGGAGCTGTAACACTGGAGCCACAGCTTGAAATATTCAAGATACAGTGGCGAATGCCGCATGTGTTGTTAAACGAGGTGAACAAGCTATCGATGCTGCGTACTTTGGAAAGTGGACGATACCTCAATATGTGTTTTCGTTCATGGGATCTCTATGAGTTTCCGCTATTGCAGCAGACGACTAAACATTCGTGGGCTATTAAAACAGCTACTCAGCTCGAGAAGCCGCGATATGTTATCTTCGTTCTGCAAACAGGTCGGAAGAATATAATGTCTGAGAATGCGAGTAAATTCAGTGATTGTAAAT
>NW_011963882.1:0-3762 GCF_000949405.1 Vollenhovia emeryi
CCTGTCTGCGCCACAATGGTGGCACTCCTCTGTCGCCTCGCGTCCTATCCGCCGCAGGTACTCACCGAAGCAACCGTGCCCGGTGAGCACCTGCGACGTCCTATACGAGGCCCTCGCCCATGGGCGCTCCAACCACGAATCGAGACACGGGAGGATGGCCTCCACAGTACGCTTGCCCGGGGTATTAGGCCCCGAGAGTCACGTCCGCCACTCCTCCCGTGTCTCCCTCCTAGCCTGGGCTCCGAGGAGCCTTTTCACCCTCGCCGTGACCGGTACGCCTTGCCCCCGGAGTTCCCTGGTGCGCCGGTACACTTGAGCGTATCCGGCCGCCACCAGGTCAAGGGGCGGCATCCCGGCCATCAGCGTGGCCGCCGTGTGGGATACCGTACGGTACCCCCGTATGGCCCTTATGGCCATTCGCCTTTGGGCCCCCCTGAGGATCGCAAGAGATTTCCTGCTCCTCATGAGGGCCCCCGCCCACACGGGGGCACCGTACGTAGCCATCGAAGACAGCACGTTGGCGTAAAGCCTTCTCGTCTTCCCACACGGCCAGCCCAGATTGGGCATTAGTCGCGATAGCGCGTTTCCCGCGCTGTCCAATCTGGGCACCAGTTTGCTGAAATGCTCCTCGAAGCCCCAGCGCCCGTCTATGTGGAGGCCCAGATACTTTATCTGGGCCCCCACTTTTATGTCCTCGCCATCCACCTCGATTCGAGCTTCGGGTGGCGGCCCGGCCGAGCCGTCATGAAAGAAGACGGCCTCGGTCTTTCTGGCCGCCACCTTCAGCCCCAGTTCCTTAACGGCCCTCGTCGCACAGGCCACTGCCAGGTTGCCGCTGTTAATGGCCTCCCCCCAATCCTCCCCGCCGGCAAGCACCAGCGTGTCATCCGCGTAACACACGCACGTGCTGCCGGCGGGGAGTGCTGCGCGCAGCACCTCATCGTACGCAATGTCCCACAGGAGTGGTCCTAGGACCGACCCCTGCGGGACACCGCGGTCCGCCCTCCAGGTACGCAGCTCCCCGTCGCGGTCCACGCACTCTATTGTTCTACCCCTCAGGTATTCCCCGATTACTGCGCGCAGGTATTCGGGGACCTCCAGCCTCTCCAGCCCCTCCACTATCCTTTGATGGGGGATGGAGTTGAAGGCGTTTGCCACATCCAAGGCAACCGCCAGCACAACCCCTCCATCCCCCATCATCCTATCTGATAAATCGCGGACGCACATGATTGCATCCACGGTGGATCGCCCCTCGCGGAAGCCGAACTGCCTCTCGGACAGGCCAGGTCCAGCAGACTCTACGTGCCCCATGAGTCGGGCCGCTATCACCCTCTCAAAGATCTTGCTGGCCTCGTCCAAGAGGCAGATCGGTCTATAGCTTCCGGGCTGTTCCGCCGGCTTCCCCTCTTTGGGGAGGAGCACCAGCCTTGACCTTTTCCACAGCCCCGGGAAGGTGCCCTCCTCCAGGCAGCGGGTGAACAACACCCCCAGCCTTTCGGAGAGCTCCCCCAGGGCTGCTTTCCAGGCTACGCCGGGGATCCCGTCCGGCCCTGGCGCTTTTCCCTTCTTGAGCTTCTTAGCTGCTTTGGCCAGTTCCGTCCGGGTGACCCCCAGCTCTTCCCCGAACGGCCGGTGCTCCCCCCCTCCTTGTTCCTCGTTACGGAGGCCCCTCCTGTCCCCCGCTAGGAACAATGTCTCTACTACCTCCTGGAGGAATTCCGACCTCAACGCCCCCACCGCGGGGGGCGCCCCCGAATTTAGCCTGTTCATAACAAGCCTATAGGGGCGCCCCCACGGATCCGTGTCTAGGGATTGTATGAGGTCATCCCATGCCCTCTCCTTCGCTAGCTTGATGGCCGTTCTAAGGGCCTTCCTTTTCTGCCGGAATTCCTCCAGGAGTCTATCCTCCTCCGCTTGGGTGGTTCTCCTCCTTCTTCTCGCCCGCAGGACGGCTCTTCTGGCGACCACTGAGGATCTCCTAAGTTCATCGATTTCCTCCGACCACCAGTAGGCCGCCCTGCGTGGGGCGAACCTTGCCCGCGGCATCGCACTGTCGCACGCGCTCGTCATTGCTCGCCGCAGCCATGCCACCTCGTCCTCTACCGTAGACGCCGGCTCCGGGTGTGTCCACAACGCCACCCCCACTGTCTCCACTAACTTGTCGGCGTCCATCTTGTCAGTCCTCCATCTGACCGCTTCTTCCTGGGCTCCCCTGTTTCTGCTCTCCCAGGAAAGCTCTGTTTCTATGGGGAGATGGTCGGAGAGCAACTCCACGCTCTCCGCCACTCCCCATGATCCTACCAACCTCGCAGCCGCAGGGGAAGTCCACGTCAAGTCGACTATTGACTCCCCCTGCGGCCTCACGCATGTGCTCACCGCTCCCACGTTCTCTAAGTGGAGGCCCAGGCGCGCCGCCCAGGCCTCCACTTCCGCTCCTTTGGCGTCTGGCCGCCGGGAACCCCACAGTGCCGATTTGGCATTGAAGTCCCCGGCGACCAGCAGTGGCCCGGGAAGATACTCCCGGACCACGTCCTCCAATTCCTGCAGCCGGGCCTCTAGCTCCGCCCTTGTTAGGCTGGGTCTGATATAGACCCCAACCACTACCAGAGGCCCCCACTCCACTGCAACCCATCCTTCGCCAGCTTTCAATCTGGACATGGGAGGGGTCCTCTCTCCCGTCCGCCTCCAGAGTATAGCGGCCGAGCCGTCCGTGCTCCCTGCCCAGCAGGGGTTTTTGGGGACACGGTACGGCTCGGCTATAACTCCGAGCCCACAACCACGCTCTGCCAGGCTGTGTAGGAAGAGGTCCTGTGCCTGGCAGGCGTGGTTGAGGTTCGCTTGGAGCACCTTCATGGCTGTGAAGGTGCCCCCTTGCCAGTCTCCTCCTGACTATCTCTTTCTCTTGGATGCTTCTCTGCACCCTGCACCGATGGCTCAGTCTCCATCGGCTCCCCTTGTTCGGCTGCCGGGCCCGCAACTATCTCCTCGCCCGTCTTCCTCGTTCGGCCCTCCTCCCGGCTCTTCTTGGCCTCTCTCCTCTTCTCCCCCTTGCTTGGGGGTTTGCAGGCTGCCCCTCCAGCCTTGTGGTTGGAGGGCAGCCCTTTCCCGCTGCACACCGCGCAGTTCGGGGTCTCCCTGCAGCTCTGTGCTTTGTGCCCCTCTTGGCCACATCTATAGCACATAGTGCTCCTATCAATGCTGCTCCTGCACTGGCCCCTGACGTGCCCCCTCTCCAGACACTTAAAACAGACGAGGGGGCGGGGCTCCAGTAGCTCGACCCTGGCTGCCACCCAGCCAACCTTAACTTTTTTCGCCGCGGCTACTCTCTTGGCCACCTCGATCCCGCACTGGATCCAACAGGTTCCAAATCCGCTGGGATTTTGGCGGATCGGGCCTACTTTGATGTCCTCCTTCGGACTCTCTCCGACCCTCGCCACCGCTTCTCGGACTTCCTCCGTCGTGACGGATTCGTCGAGATCTTTCATCCGGATCTCCGCCCTTTTTGCGGGGCGAGAGACCCGGACTCCCTTTTCCTCTGCTACTGCCTTGATGCGGCTGGCCAGAGTGTCCGCTTTCACTTTCGCCTCTTCTCCTCCTGGAATTTCCAGGAGCGTCGCCCCGTTGAGGGCTCTCCTATGCTTTACGCTGCTTATCCCCAATTCCTCCAAGTTTATTTGGGACCTCAGGAATCGCATGCCGTCCCCCGATCTGTACAATGCCTGGATGAATCGCTCGAAAGTGAGAAATCATTTTCCATGAATG
>NW_011963883.1:0-3762 GCF_000949405.1 Vollenhovia emeryi
GCGTCATACTATAAAAAAATGTATTTTTTGTTATTTTCATTTTCTAAAATGTTTTTATTTATTTTTAATTTGTTGTTGTATTTTTGAACGTATTTATATATATTTATATCCATATATTATATATTTATATCCATTTTTTAAAAAAATTTACCTTTTTTTTGGACAAAAAAAATTCTAAAAATTAAAATATTTATTTACATAACTTAGTGCACCGTTTGGAGGCTTTTGGCAGCAAAAAAATGGATGCGCTAAAATCACTTTTTACTAACGCGCCCTACAGACTGGGTCGTTTTCGCCGAGCGCTCAACTTCCTCCAGCTGTAGCTCAGAGACTAACTGACGAAAGACGGCTGGGCTTCGCCTGTAGGGGCTGTAGGTCCCTACCGACACTAAGTTTTTTTAGGGAGGGGAGCCGACCCTCTCCCGTTCTTGGTTTTCCGGGAATTCTCGAATGAAATTTCGCTCGGGTCGTTTTCGTCCCAGTCCGTATGCGCAGGGTTAAACTTGCTAGTTGCGTCATTCCATACCTCCACTTTCCAAGAGGTTTTGACGTAACAGACATTTCAATTAAATACGCTCACATTCGGCGTTGCTTCTTCGCCATTCCTCGCCATTCGCACTTTAAAACAACTGGCGGACGATGAGCGACAAGAGTTCCCCAGAGCGGCCGAAATTCTTAAGAATCATGTATACGTAGATGATTTATTAACTGGTGCTAAAACTATCAAAGACGCTCGAATGATTAGGGATGAAATAACCGCATTGTTAGCGCGGGGTGGTTTTACCATTCGACAGTGGGCGTCTAATGATACGCGGGTGATTGAGGATCTAGCCGACAACGCGTTACACGCGAACTTAACGTTTAATAGCGATTGTTCTTTACAAGCATTGGGGGTATCGTGGCACACGCGTAACGATAGATTATGTATCGCAGTACATTCGATCGAAAATTCGGAACCGTTAACAAAACGGAGTATCTTATCGAGCATTGCTAAGGCCCGGTCTACAATGAGTCGTTAGTCGTTAGTCAGAAGTCGCAACTATATGTTGATCCTTTTCCTTTCTGGGTGGAAGAAAAAGGACCGACATATAGTTCCGACTTCTGACTAACGACTAACAACTCATTGTAGACCGGGCGTAAAATTTTCGATCCGCTGGGATTATTAGGTCCAGTGGTGTTACATGCTAAACGACTAATACAGGACGTTTGGAAGTGCGGAACGCATTGGGATGAATCTGTTCCGCAGAGTATCCACACAGAATGGTCGGAATTCACCCGACAATTAGGTTCATTGCACCAGGTTTCATTTGATCGAAAATTATTAGTAGAGAATCGAAAGAACATTGAAATACACGGATTTTGCGACGCGAGCGAAGTCGGATACGGAGCGTGTTTGTATATTCGATCGACGGGAGGAGGCAGCGGTATTATCAGTAAATTGTTATGTGCCAAGTCAAGAGTCGCACCTAAAACCTGTTACTATACCGCGCCTCGAACTTTGCGGCGCATTATTGTTAGCAAGGTTACATCGCGAAGTTAGTCACGCGCTAAATTTCGTGCCCGATAGAACGATTTTTGGTGCGATTCAACCATTGTAATACATTGGTTGAAGACGTCGCCTCACCGACTTAAAACTTACGTGGCGAATCGTGTCGTCGAAGTACAAGAGTTAACCAAGTCGATTGAGTGGCGACATATTAGATCGGAAGACAATCCGGCCGACGCGATCTCAAGGGGTCAACTACCTCACGCCTTTTTGCAAAATAAAATATGGCATACCGGACCTTCGTGGTTAATCAGAAACGAGAATGAGTGGCCTGGCACCGATACTCAAATAATTGACATACCCGAATTAAAAAAGAACTTGCTTGATGACGACCTTTAAGGATCTCGATATACTTAAAAAATATTCTTCATATTCGAAGTTATGTAGAATTGTTGCCTACTGTTTCCGATGGCGTCCCGCTAACAAATACGCCGGGTCATTATGCACAAAGGAAATTGATGAAGCTGAAGGTATTAAAGGTCATTCAAACATCAGAATTCTCTGACGAAATAAAACTTCTTCAAGCCAAGCATTCGATGTTCAAAGGTAAATTCGCGACCTTAAATCCGTTCTTGGATGAAAGCGGCTTAATTCGCGTTGAAGGACGCCTCCAAATGTCAAACCTAACTTTTTCGCAAAAACATCCGATGTTACTGCCAAGTCGGAATCACGTAACTGATCTAATTATACGCGAAATGCATGAAAAACTTTATCACGCGGGTATTCAAACCACATTATATACTTTGCGACAGAAATTCTGGTTATTGAATGGTCGAAATCAAGTGAGAAAAATAATACGTACATGCACGCAATGTCTAAGATTCGCCGCCCCTACGGTCGAGTACAAAATGGGAAATCTGCCTCCTGCTCGAGTGTGCAAAGCAGTACCATTCGCTAATACCGGTATCGATTTTTGTGGTCCATTCTACGTCAAGGAGAAAAAATTTCGGAATCGCACGCGAGTTAAAGTTTATAAAGGCGGTTCACCTTGAGGTCGTGAGCGATTTGTCTTCCGGTTTCCGTGCAGCGTTGCGACGATTCATCAAATTGAGTGTAAACCTTCATGAAACACTCGATTATGAAGGTTTACACTCAATTTGATGGTTATTTCGGACCGTCAACGTATAATTGAGTGTATTTTTTCATAAGGGCAGTGAAACTGTTTAAACATCATGTCAAACGTGTCGTAGGTGAGTCATTATTTACCTTCGAAGAATCAAATACATTCGCGATTGAAATTGAAGGGATTCTAAATTCGAGACCAATCACCTCTCTTTCGTCAGATCCGTTGACATGCTGGTACTAACGCCGGCCCACTATCTCATTGGCAAACCCATAACAACCCTCCCAGAGGGTAATTTGCTATCTGTTCCAGCCAATCGATTATCCACTTGGCAACACATCACAAAGGTGCGACAGGATTTTTGGACTCGTTGGAATCTGGAATATTTAAACGAGCTCCAGAAACGCACCAAGTGGATTAAAGATGGTCCAACAGTCGATGTCGGAACAGTGGTTCTGCTTAAGGAAAAACACCTGCCCTGCACTCAATGGGCATTGGGCCGAGTTACCAAATTACATCCGGGCAAAGATGGGATTACACGAGCGGCCACCATCCGAACTGCGAACGGAGAGATAAAACGATCGACAAATATGTTTATGTCCACTTCCGAGCGAATAGTTGTAAGGCGATACAAAATCAGAGGATGTGAAAGGGTATAAACCTTCATCATACTCTCAGATACATCATAACACATATAAGCTATAATATAGTTGATCGCTTCCCTCTCAACGGGGGGAGTATGTTACGTATAGAGCTAGCTCATAACACAACGAAAAGTCGTGCACGACAGAAAACAGATATCACAAACACATTATATATGTATTCATGCTTGCACATGTCTCTTTCTCTTCCCTTCGAAATCAAACAAGGAGGGAGAACAGTGTTCGGGCGGCTCGGCTGATTGATCCTCGGCGCGGCGTCGGCGGTTTTCAAGTTTGACGTTATCGCGGCTCCTTTGTCTTCGGACAGCAGTTTTTCTAATCTTTCCAAGTCGCGGCCCGTTTGATCCGGCCCGTTTGATCTCGGGCCTTTGGTGGAGGATGGCCACTTCCACTCAGGGGCCCGGTAGCTATATACATGTATTTGTCGTCGACCGCGGGGGACACACAGTTCCTGCTCGATCACTGAGAGAAATTGAGTGCGAGCAAGTATT
>NW_011963884.1:0-3763 GCF_000949405.1 Vollenhovia emeryi
ACAGCGAAGTAGTTAATTATGTTTCTCATATTTCAGAAGATACACGAAAACTTGTCTTAATTTCACGCTCACGCCGGAGTCACGCCGCCGCGACGCCGCCGGTAAGGTCGAACGGCGCGCGGCGCCGCACGCCGCCGCCGCTGGGTCGAAACGAGGTCAGACGCCGCCGCTACCAAAATTTAAGTCGGCGCACAGGTCTACTATGAGCTCGGTTTGACGAATTTTGAAACTTATAACACGATATCGAACGTGAATACTTTGAATAATAAATTTTACTTTGACGATACGGAAATTACAATTCCCGAAGGATCCTACGAACTGCAAGCGATAAATGAGTTTTTGAAAAATGCAATTTCGCGAAAACGTCCGCAACATATTTTCAAGACTGGTACTAATAACCGCGATAAAAAACGCGGTGATGTTCAGACAGACGATTTCAACGAAGATGCAGAATATCCGATAGTGCTGCGCGCTAATTACAATACGATGAGGAGTGAAATTATAAGCGCCTTCAGAATAAACTTTAACAGGCCTAACGGCATTGGATCGCTTCTAGGATTCTCATCGACCCGTATATTGCAACCGCGAAAATGGTACGAATCGGACCTACCAATTAACATATCCAACGTGAATATTATCCGCATAGAGTGCAACGTGACCGCGGGTGCGTACAGCAACAACAAGCTCCCGCACACGATACATGAGTTTTCACCGAGCGTGCCACCGGGATATAAGATATCGATAACGCCATCGCAAATCATTTATCTACCAATCACCACACGGAGTATTACGGATCTAACCATACGCGTTGTCGACCAGAACGGACGACTGCTCGACTTTCGTGGAGAAGAGATTACCATTAGATTGCACGTACGACTTTGTCGACGATAACGCGCGCGTCAGTGTGCATATGCTACGTTCTTGCTGAACGGATCGGAGCAAATTGTGAGAAATAACGCAATCTTTAAGAAGCCGGTGATATCAACGTTTAATCGCAGTATCAAGTCATCCAGTAGTCGCTGCAAGAAGAAAAGGCTCAATACATCAAACGTAGAATTTTTAAAATCATTGGGATTCGTGGTGCAAAACATTTGAATAATGATTGACATCCTCAACATCGGGGAGGAGCCAATCTTTGACGATCGCATCGTCAAGATGGAGACTCACACATACAACCCATTCGCCAACACAACATTTGGACACAGCGATGAGATACGAATACCTATACAACAACAGGATCTCTATACGTTGCCACATGAAAGTTTTCTGTACATCGAGAGAAAACTAACTACTGCCAAACAAATCCCTGGGTCCGATGTAGTACTAGGAAATAATTGCATCGCATTCATGTTCGATGAGATTCGATATGAACTTAACGGTGTGGAGATTGATCGTGCCAGAAATGTTGGAATAACCAGCACGCTCAAGAACTACGTCTCGGCATCAGTCGATAAAATGACGGCTCTGAAGAATGCTGGCTGGGATGTGACGCTCAATGGGAAGGGAGATTTCAATTTTTGCGTACCGCTAAACATGCTATTGGGATTCTGTAAAGATTACAAACGCGTGGTAATTAACGCTCGTCACGAATTGATTTTAATACGATCGCGCAATGACAACAATTGTCTGTTTGGAGCTGTAGCACTGGAGCCACAGCTTGAAATATTCAAGATACAATGGCAAATGCCACATGTGCTGTTAAACGACGTGAACAAGCTATCGATGCTGCGTGCTTTGGATAGCGGACAATACCTCAACATGGGTTTTCGTTCATGGGATCTCTATGAGTTTCCGCTATTGCAGCGGACGACTAAACATTCGTAGGCTATTAAAACAGCTACTCAGCTCGAGAAGCCGCGGTATGTTATCTTCGTTCTGCAAACAGGTCGGAAGAATATAATGTCTGAGAATGCGTGTAAATTCAGTCATTGCAAATTGAGCAATGTAAAACTCTATCTGAACTCTGAATGTTATCCATATGACGATATGAATCTGGATTTTGATAAAGACAAATATTCGAGTGTGTATGATACGTTTTTACGATTCCGGAAGAGCTATTGTGGAAACGATGATCTTGCGCCAGGTCTCACTGTCTACAAATTTCTAGAATATGGTCCGTTTGTGATTATCGATTGTTCTCGACAAAACGAATCGGTCAAGAGCGTGACCGTGGACGTGAGATTGGAATTTGAGTGTAAACAGAATGTATTAAATAATACCACTGCGTACTGTCTCATTATACACGATCGAGTTGTTCAGTACAACCCGCTGACAAATGTCGTGCGCAAAATCACCTAAGTATGACAGTTTGAAAGAAAACTGGTTTCCCCCTCCCCTCTTTCCAATACCGTTTAGAGGGGATGAAAGGATTTAAAATCTATCCACGCATCAAGACGAACCGTAATATTTCTCCTGCTCTCGACGTGTCCAAACGAGTCTCGAC
This sequence comes from Vollenhovia emeryi, assembly GCF_000949405.1. Classification (NCBI taxonomy): domain Eukaryota; kingdom Metazoa; phylum Arthropoda; class Insecta; order Hymenoptera; family Formicidae; genus Vollenhovia; species Vollenhovia emeryi. The sequence goes on from NW_011963884.1 coordinate 2,444, forward strand.
GTGTCCATACCAACGTTTGTGGACCTGCAAGGTTTTATCGTTGGCAGAAACTTTTATGTAAAAGAGTTTGCCTCTCTCAGAGAAGGATGTGTTCTCTCTCACTACATTTTCACATGTCCCGTACCATGGAAATGCCTCACCAAAACGGAGCAACACCAAGCATCCTGGTTGATTTCAAATCGTCATGGAGTACGATGGGAAGACGGAATGATTCCATACAGCAGAGCTCGAAGTTTAATTACAGCAGCTGTGGTTGGTACACAGGAGGAAGAGGTGGAGGATGAAGATGACTGTGATGGCGAGACGAGATTTTCTCTCGTATATGTTAAGGGACTTGAAAAACGAGAATGGCTGCGGAGGTTACTCCAGGACGATGCGCGAGAAAATGTTTATATCGAAACTATCGATGCGCGCTACGAAGACATACAATCTCTATATAAGTTGGACGTTGCGCACACTGTGCGTTGCCATAGACATGAAGCGAATTGTGCTTTACAAAATGTTTTTAAACTTTACAATTGGTGGTCCAAGCGTGAGAAATAAATATGTAACAACTTGTGTTTTTTTACAAAATAAATATATTTCTATCAATATTGCATTAATTTCTTTTTCCACACGTATCCTATACTTCTTTCCGTTTGCACTCTCTCACTTTCACAGCATATTCTTTTCCTTTACCATAGTATTATATGTATGGGTAGGAAGCAGAAGAAAAATGTTAGTGGATGAAAATTTTATTTATTATACAATTATTAATTTTTTTCGTTCGTCACCTCGTTTTAAGGTTTCAGCAATAAGTTCATCTACAGTATAAACTATTAATTCACAATCTATGACAGAAGTTTTATCATATATCTCGTACAGTATATCAATTGCATCATCTCTCTCGGCACTGGTCATATTACTATGTAAACATTTTACAAATTGATCGAAGCTTCCATTTACAGCTTCTATATCCTCCGATAGTTTGCGATATACATGCTCAACACAATGTTCGAGATTGAGTAAAAATAATACAGTTGATGCTTTCATGTACACTAGACTGCCCAGCCGAAATTTTTTTTTCAATTTTTGCACGAGACTGGCCGGAAAATGATTCTTTGTTTAATTCTAAGCAACTTTTCAGAACATACTTGGGGTCTAAAATGACGTTTAACCGTTCCTAAAATCTTTTGAAGTTTTTTAGTCAGGTCAAAATCACGAGACTTCATATACGTACTAATAACTCATCTTTTCGCATTGAAAACGTGTTCCTACAGCAAAATGATGTTCTTGACTTCGAAAGAGGATGAAAAGAGCTACATTTTCGTCTAAGTTAAA
>NW_011963885.1:0-3763 GCF_000949405.1 Vollenhovia emeryi
AAAGATCAAGGTCATCGGAAGGTGGGGTCTTTTTATGCACATTTACCGAGAAAGAGGAGACAAGAGGAGAAAGAAAACGGAAGGAAGGAGGAGTAGGAGAGAGAGAATAGAAAGATGGAGAGAGAGGACCGAGCAGGTACGAGAGGCCGGCGGGCACAAGGAGGCGAGCGATCGAGCGATCGACTGTAGAGAGTGAAGAGAGATTGGCCGAAGAGATCGAGAGATCGATTCGGCGGGAGGAAGGGGTGATTGGACGAAAGGATCGAGAGGTCGATTCGGTAAAAGAAAGCAGCGGAAGGTGTGATTGGCCGAGGGGATCGAGAGATCGATTCGGTCGAGGAAGGCAGTGAGTAGAGGAGCGCGTGAGAGAGGGAGGGGACAGGGGGAGGGCTAAGGGGAAAAGGAAAGTAACAGCTGTAGTAAGCGCGAGAGAGTGTAGTCAACGGGATTGAGAAGGCGACAGAAAAGAAAGGAAGGAAAGAAAGGAGAGGAAAGCGGAAAAGGAAGTGCAGAGGAGAGGACGAGGTGGAGGAAAGAAGGTAGGAAAGGAAGGGCAGAGGGAGGAGTAATAGGGGATAGAAGAAGTGGCGGGCGAGAACGAGCGGGGCAGAAAGCGAGAGGTTAGGGCAGGTGGGCGCGAGGAAGGCAACCGGCGTTGACTACTCGCGCGCACGAGGGCGAGAACAGGGAATGGGTGGTAAAGTAATAAATAATAATATCCATAGGGAAAGGGAGAGAGGACGGAAGAAAGAAGAGGAAGGAGACGGAGAGAAGAGGAAGGAGGCGGAGGGAGGATAGGGAGAAGGCTGGAGAGAGAAGGAGAGAAAGGGGTGGCGGAGGAGAGGAGAGAGAGAGGAGGGGAGAGAGAAAGGAGGGAGGAGAGGTACAGAGAGAAGCAGGAAGAGGAGACAGGGAAAGAAGAGAGAAGAAAATGGCGGGAGGAGAGAGGGAAGGCGGATCGAAGGAATGGATGGAGGTACTAAGGGAGATAGGAAGCGAATTGAGGAAGATAAGGGAAACATTGGAGAGAAAGGAAGAAAGGAAAAGGAGAGAGGAGAGATGGAGGAAAGAGAGAAGGTTAGAGGGGGAAAAGGAAAAGCAGGAAAAGGAGGAGGCGGCGAAACGAGAACAAGAGCAAGAGGAGAAGGTAAGGGAGAAGGAAGAAAAGGCAGAAAAGGGAAGGAGGCAGGAGATAGACGGGAGAGAAGGGAGATGGAGAGTGGTGGAGAGGAAGAGGCACAATGGAGAACAGGAAGACAAGAGAGGAGGGAAAGGGACGGAGATGAAGAGAAGGGAGAAGATGCAGAGAGAGGAGGAGCAAAAGAGGAAGGAGGAAAAAGAAGAGAGAGAAAGGAGGCGTGAGATAGAAGAGACGAACAAGAGAGAGAAGGAAAGGGAAGAACTAAAAAGAAACGAGGAGGAGAAGGGCAGAGAGAAGGGAGGTGAAGAAGACAGAAGAGGCAGAGGTAAAGGAGAGGAAAGAAAGCAAGAGCTAATGAAAAAAGAAGAGAGAGAAGTAAGGAAAGAAAGAGAGAAAGAGAAGGAGAGAACAGAGGCAGAGAAGGCAGAGAAAGCGGAACGGCAGAAAGAGGTAGAAGAGGATACAGAGAGAGAGGAAAAGCTTAGGAGAGAAAGAGAGGAAAGAAGAGGAAGAAGAACAGTATGGAAAGGGGTGGAAGGAAAGGATAAGGAGGAGAGAACACAGAAGATAGAAGAGGTGATAGAGGAGTGGATGGGAAGAGCGACGAAGATAGAAAGGTGTATAGAAAGGCAGGGAGAGGGGGGAGAGTGGTAGTCATAGTAGAAATGAAAGAGGCGAGGGACAGGAGAGAGATTCTGGTAGGAAGGGAATGGATAAGAAGGAACTGGGGAATAAGGATAGATGAGGATTTGAGTATGGAGGAGAGAAGAGTAAGATGGAGAATGGTAGAAAGGGCAAAGATAGAGAGGGAAAAGGGAAGGAAGGCATGGGTGGAGAACAGAAGAATGTGGGTAGACGGGAAGGAATGGAAGTGAGTAGGGGAGGAGAAGGAGGGAAATAGGAGTGACGGGGAGTCGAGCGGATAAAGGGTAAAGGTAAAGCAAGTTTTTTGAGCGTATAAATAAAAGGTGGTCTGTTACAGGAATAAAAAGGAGAAAAACGGAAGGAGGAAGGATAGAGGAGAGAAAGGAGAAGGATACAAAAGGAAAAGGAGGAAGGAGAGAGACAAGGATCGGGAAGAAGGAGAAGCAGGTTTGGTGGAGAGGAGGAGAAGATAAAGAGAGGAGAGAGGAGGATAGAAGGAGGATGGAGAGGAAGGAAGAAGGAGAAACGGTAAAGGGAGGGGTATGAGTAGGGGGAGGGACGAAGGGAGGGGGGAAAAAGCATGTAAAGGTCGCACATGGCCAGGTCGCGGTAGGGAAAGGAATGGAGGTGTAAAGGGTTCGGGAACGCTCCCTTAAAAAAGCGCCAATGTATTTTCTCACGAAAATAAACCATTACTACTACTACTACTACTACTTGTAAAATATTCATTTTTTTATCATCTTAAAAAAATTTTTTTATTGCTTGTTACAAAATTGCTTTCTTTACACCAGTTGATTTCTATCACTATTCTGTTAAAAAAAGTATTAAGGTAAGATGATAAAAAAATGAATATTTTACAAGATATTTTGTAATTTACGTCAAAATATTGGAACTTTCAAATCTTAATAACTCAAAAAGTTCTTAATAAAAAGTACTTTATTATAGCGTTTTGGAAAGCTCTCGAGGTTAGCTACAAGAATATGTAATAAAAAATAGGGGATGCCATTTAAAAAAATTGGTGTGACCTTTATGTGACCTTCAAATAATTCTTTAAGGTCAAACCAATGGTAACGTCTTATGGCCCCCTCGAAACCATACAACTTTTGTCTGAAACTTTTTTTTATTTGATGTGCAGTTCTCGAGATTTTTCGTTGTCTCAAGATAAAAAACTCACCCTGTATAATAAACATTCATAAAAAATAGTGCCTGTGATAATTGATCAGTGATATCAATAATTTCATTATTTGCTCATTCATAATATGTATTATCACATCGTCACATTTGTGTATAAGATCGAATATTTCAGAGAAATCCTAAAAATGTCCTATAAAAATGTCCTTAGGACGTCGTCTCTGTATTTATACTGGACGTTCTATGGCTTTTCCGAACATGCCTTATTTATACTCCTCTCAATATGTTCTGTGGCTTTACTGAGTACGTCTTCATGTTCTCCTAAATATATCCTAAAGAAATCCTAAGGATATTCTATAAAGGACATCCTAAGGTCATCCCAAAAACGTCCTGAGAATATACAATTTTCCTCAAGGCATCCCAGGACGTCCTAGGACATATTCAGGATGATCCTGAGGACGTCATGTGCTATTTGGGGTTCAACTTGCCTTAACCAATGGGGATTCTCCACTGACCAATAATGCATATTATGCCGATTCACTTGACCACGATTCGTAAAATTTGATTCATCAGAGAAAAGTATCTGTGAAATGAAATTATCATTGACTGCCAGTTGTTCCTGTATCCAGTTGCAAAAATTCAAGCGATTTTGAAAATCGTCACCATGCAGTTCTTGATGCAGCGATAAGGCCCGGTCTACAATGAGTCGTTAGTCGTTAGTCAGAAGTCGCAACTATATGTTGATCCTTTTCCTTTCTGGGTGGAAGAAAAAGGACCGACATATAGTTCCGACTTCTGACTAACGACTAACAACTCATTGTAGACCGGGCGTAAATGAAATAGATG
>NW_011963886.1:0-3763 GCF_000949405.1 Vollenhovia emeryi
TTGGAGATGAAGAAGTAGGATTAATCGGAGGTGAAAGTTCAGATCCTGATTGTGAAGGTCCTGGAATAGAGCATGATCTAGCGCTATGAGATCCAGAATCAGATGACACTGATTGGGAAGTAATAGTCTGTACTTCAGAATCATCTCCAGATTCTGGAACCGAGGGAGATCGTCTTGAAACTGAGGGAGATCGTGATCGACTCTGAAGAACACGATCTTCCCGTAACAATGGCACAGCGGGATGTTTACTTTTTAAATGCCTTAAAAGATTTCCAGTCAATGATCCCCCAGCCATCGATATTATTTTTTTGCAATATCGACATTGTCCTTTCTTATTTACCTTGTTAAAATGGTACCAAATATTGCTAGTACCTCGGAACGAAGACATTATCTATCTAAAAAAAAACTAAAAAAATTAATTATTAGAAAATAAAATGTCAATGATTAATATTATAATTAATATAAAGTTGACTATTTACATATTAAAATTTGTACTAAGTGTATCACAACAATATACATAAATATAATAATGCACATTATAATAATTCTAACCTAAATTTACTAGTGAAAGAAGTATCTGTACTTACTTATAGATATGATTTAAATTAAAAAGCAAATGGATATTGAATCGTCAATCGTCATATGCCGGACGTGACGTGTGAATATGAATCCCACAGCTTCTATGTTAAAGTTGGCTAAAGCCTTGTGTCTACGATGTTAGAACTCGGGATGAGATCTCGGTCCGAGAAACGTGTAACCAATAAAATTGCCGCTTTTTCATAAAAGCTGCAAATTCATTGGCTACAAATTTCTCGGTCCGAGAACTCGAACCGCGTTCTAGCATCGTGGACACAAGTCACACAAGGCTTATGGCTCCTGCCCACTGGACGCGGTAACGTTGCCGCGTCCAGTGGGCAGGAGCCAATAGGCTTTAAAGTAGAGGGAGCGTCTGGGGATTAAATGACGGCGTTCCGGCTAGCATCGCTACAGTAGCTGGAATTACCGAAAACTCCGGTAGAGTGCATTACTGAACCGATGAACCACGGTTCTTTTTTTATGAACCCAGTCGCAAGCGTTCTTTGATGCGAACCGGTTCAATTGAACGGTTCGCGAACCGTCTGCCCATCTCTAGTCGAGAGTATCGCGGCGTGTCGTTCCCCCGATCTCGGGGCTTGAATTATTGTCGCCAGCGACGCCGCCCGTTATAGCGGCCACTCAACCGGCGTGTTAACGCCGCCTGATATTAAACCCGTTGTTATTTTTATTAAATATTTGAGTTTCTTTTCGTGTCCGTCCCTCTTCGTGTGTCTCGTCCGTCGTGTGAGTCTCCCAAGTCCCGTAGCCTCTGGAATTTGGTGGCGTCAACCACCGCCCAGCCCCTCTGCCGTTAGGCGAGCTAGCCTGCCCGTGACGAAGGCCGATGCCGATCGTTCGTGCCCCTTTGGCGGATGTCGCGACGTGACGCGTGAAAGACCGCGTCTGGCGCCCAATCTTCGCTTTTCGCGTTGGACCTTCGGCTTTCGGCACGGTACGCGCGGAGCTACCGAGATCCCGCTCCTTTCCAGCGCGTTATCATTTCCCTTTGGAGTTTTTGACGACGACTCGCTCCGTCCGCATCCCGCGCTTCTCGCGCCCGGCGACCGCACTCCCCGTCGTCGGCGCGCCTTCGCCCTACGATCCGCGCGCGACCGCGAGAGCGGGACGGCAACACGCGTCCGTCCGCGTACAACGGGAGGGCGGAGAAAATTCCAAGAGAATTAAAGAGAAGAGAAAAATCGTCGCACCATTTATGAATTTGGTGGATGTATTACTGATCCCTGACAAATCCAGTGGATATTCCATGGACGTCCAAAGGACATGATGGATATATATACTCGTATACAGCCTTTAATGGACGTGAAATGGACATGATAAAAGGGATCATATCCAGGATTGTAAATATTAATATAAATAATATAGACAGTGAAATGTCGGATTGACATATACATGCATACAAAGATGCTACGAAACGGATTCTGTTAATAAAACTATAATCGTGTAGGCCAATGGGTTAACGAGCAACGTTGGTTTTGTAAGGTTTTTAGTATATAATGTGTTTACCTTTATTCTTTACATTTAATATAATAATAAATATCTAGCAAATTCATTACAATTCTAATCTTACTAACGAACATTTCGACATTACTTTGTCTTCCTCAGCGTTAATTTGTTTAAGTTGTTAATCAGAACGAATCCGTATTCTGTGTAGAAGTCAGTTTTCTTTCGTAATTTCGGTTTTTCTTACTCCTGTTCCATATTGGTAGAAATGAAAGGGAGTGGTCAAGGTATCTATTAACTGTCGGTATTTTAAAATAGGTCTATCTAAAACAGAGCTGTCCACGAACTGCTCATTTCGGCCGATTTTCGCGAGGCACCGCCTATTACCCCCTTCTTCAGTCATCTAACAACCGTAACCAAGAGCACGGCGCTCAGCTTCAGGTACGACATATCGGTAATCCGATGCCGTTGCGTGCGCCTTGACTAGCAAATGTCAGTTTCTAAAACGTGATTTGTTTAAAATCTTTTTAACTAATTACTAAATATAATCTCGTCAATGTAATTAATAATCGGGAATTAAAAGTTTCTTATTGAAGTAGTTATTTAAAAAAATTTTAAACAAATCACGTTTCAGAAACTGACATTTGGCAGTCAAGAGGCACGCAACGACGTCGGATTACCGATACGTCGTACATGAAGCTGAGCGCCGCGCGCTTGGTTACGGTTGTTAGATGACTGGAGTAGGGGGTAATAGGCGGTGCCTCGCGAAAATCGGCCGAAATGAGCAGTTCGTGGACAACTCTGATCTAAAAGAATCACGAATTCGATCTTCAACTTTCAATATCTTGTATGTGTTCAGTCACACACAAGATATTGAAAGTTGAAGATCTAATTCGTGATTCTTTTAGATAGACCTATTTTAAAATACCGACAGTTAATAGATACCTTGACCACTCCCTTTCATTTCTACCAATATGGAACAGGAATGAGAAAAACCGAAATTACAAAAGAAAACTGACTTCTACACAGAATACGGATTCGTTCTGATTAACAACTTAAACGAATTAACGCTGAGGAAGACAAAGTAATGTCGAAACGTTCGTTAGTATAATAAGATTAGAATTGTAATGAATTTGCTAGATATTTATTATTATATTAAATGTAAAGAATAAAGGTAAACACATTATGTACTAAAAACCTTACAAAACCAACGTTGCTTGTTAACCCATTGGCCTACACGATTATAGTTTTGTTAAATTGAAGCGAGCCTATCAATTATATTTATTGGATTCTGTTAATCTGTAGACAATGTAAATGTCCACTATGACAAGTTCTGCGACAACGCTGTTGCAAAAAAACAATTAAATGAGGATGAGAATATCTCATAAATGCATATGCTTTAAAATGCTGAGACTCGATCATGAATCTCTTCTTTTAACATAAACTCTTTAGAAATGTTGTATAGACATGTTCGCAAACAAGTTTAATAATATTTTTAGCACTTCAATTTTCATTCAATGCACACAACACACAACAACCGCAATTCAATATTCAAAGGAAAGATTCATGATATACAGGGTGAGTCACAACATTTCAGCCAGAGCTCGTGAGAAGGTAGAACGGATCGAGATGAACAGAAAAGCCCTGTACCATTTGCAATTTTCGCAATGGTTAACGAGTAATTAATTATCAAAAATCGTCGTCTTTGCCCTGCCCACTGTCCAAT
>NW_011963887.1:0-3765 GCF_000949405.1 Vollenhovia emeryi
ACAAATTAAATGACTTACGTGTACAGATCGAAAGCAGCTCGCTATTCCGGCCAAATGAAAGAATAATACGACATCATTGAAACTAAGTTTATAAGTCCAATAAGAAATAATAGTGAGCAACACATACATACAGTACATGTAGTATATGTGTTGCTCACTATTATTTTTTATTAGACTTACAAACATAGTTTCAGTGATATCATATTGTTCTTTAATTTAGCCGGAATAGCAAGCTGCTTTCGATCATCTGTACACGTGCCATTTAATTTGTGTATTACACAAATCTTGCCACGAAACAGACAGTTTTAAGTGCAAAAGGTGCGAAAGTGCAGAATCACTCCAGCATCCCCTTAACGGAACGTGACGCGTGGTAACGCGCGTATGAAAATTGGTGTCACCGTCGGAGCGGAGCCGCGATAGAGAGACGCTTGAATCTCGATTGGAATTAATGCGATCCAGTTGTCGACTATTGGCGATCTGGCAATCTCGACGGAGACACAGGCGCGCGCTTTTCTATTATACTAAACGCGGCGTCTCCGGCGTCTTTTCGTCGCGCCGTTGCGAATTGGGCCTGATGAAAATGAGCCTCGGCTCGAGCGGCCTCCCCGTCTTTTTCGTTTCAGCACGACACCAAAGCGTCCGTCGGTACGCGTTGACGCGTTGCAATAAGAAAGAAAAAAAAACAAAGAGCTATCCTACGAGCCAGAGAAAGCCGATCTCTGGATGAAATGTCTCGATGCTTTTTCCGTATCTGTATCCGTGATCTCGTTGCGCTCGAATTGCACCGTTCGGTTGTTACACACGAAGCGTCGCCGCTTTGACTTTGATCGACGAATCCTGGATGGGGTTTCGCGGGAGAAATTAGTTCGGAAAACTCATTTTGCGCGTTAACGCTTTCTAAGGTAAATTTATCGCCCGCATTTTCTGAACGACAGAAACGATCGGAGTTGTCGATATCTCGCTCTCTCGCTCGTTTGCTCGCTCGCTCTGGTACTCGCACGAGCGGTAACACCAGTTTCTGTCTAGCCGGGACATAAATAGCAGGTGCTCGCGGCACGCCGATCCGTTGTGTAATTGCACAGATTTGAAGACCAGTCGATCTTGTTTTCTTCGTCTATTATTGAATGGGTGCGCGGTGCGCGGAGTTAAAAATGATACCGTGACAATATTAGCGTCTAAACGAACTCGAGCAACACTTTTAGTTTTGTGGTCGTTAACTGCTCTCGCTCTAAATTTAGTCCTTACAGGGCGAGAAGGAATACGTCAGTTCTCGAGGAGAATTAAAAGTGCTAAAATGCAACCCTTAAAAATAAACAAACGAGAGAAAGAAAAACGGAAGAGAGAGTCAAATTTATCCAGTAATATAATTAATTCTGTTTTCCTCCTATTTTCGGAAGCTTTTTATTGCGCGCTAATCTTCCTTGACGAGACATTTCGGTCATTTTGTTACGAATATCGGCTGGACATTTCTATCCTCTTCAAAAAGAATGTAAATTTTATTAGCAACAATTAGATTGCCGACGGGAGTCCCAAGGGGACTTATATAATTTCAATTAACCTACATTTCATCGTCGCGGATGCACAAAAATGGCGCGTACGCCTCGTTGCGCAAAAGTAAAATTATTCTTGTCAAACTGTCATCTCAGAATTCGTATTACGTTGAATCCGTGCCGCCAGAAGTGGGTTAGGGCGACGTCCCATGGAGCGGAATACGCGGAAGCGTAATCAGCGGATCGCCCAATTGCAAGATCGTTCCGGCGGAATTTTTGAAAGGGCTCTATCAGAATTACCTTGCGATTGACGATCCGCTGATTACGCTTCCGCGTAATCCGCTCCATGGGACGTCGCCCTCAGGCTTCGCTAAATCGCGCACGTGTCCATTGTCCGCCGTGGCCCGTCGGAAAGGAAAGCGGCGCTGTTCCCAAGGTTGTGACTCACCGGCCGAGTTCTTCCGAAATCCGAGATATTTCTGTGTGATAAAGGCGGTGGCGCCCCGAGCCGGTGCCCGAGCCCCGACTAAACGACTTTGCGAAGGACGAATAATTCGTGCAACGTTAGCGGGAGAGGTCGTTTACTCCTCCGGGTAAACAAAGCTCGGGGTCCGACGTAGTAGCGACGAGCCTTCCGCTCGACCGGCGCACAGCTGTGCCTTTTTCTTTCGCAGGAGTATGACTGTTAATTTGGACGTAGGTAATCTTTGTTCTCAAACCGATCCCGATCTGATTAGATATACGCGAGCGATTCGTCTTTTTCTTCCTGCTCGTTTCGCTCCGAGGGGTAAACCGTTGGCCAAAATCATGTATGTACACCAATTGGCAATACTTCATCTTATTTTATCTTTATAATGCCCTAAAACAGGCCTGCACTGTAAAAAAAAGTATGTAAAATTACATACACAAAGAGTGTAGCGCGATTACACTTATATTATTATTTAAAAACTATCATAGCCTCGACATTTTTGTAATAGCATTTTTCTCTTGAAATTTTCTAAAGAATCTGTGATTAAGAAGATATCCGGTGGTTTTAGTACACCCTGTATAAAGTGTACTTTTACAAAAAGATTTGTTTACTCTTTGTTGTGTAAATACGTGATTACGCATGATAAAAAATGACAAGTAGTTGTAAAATTTACACAATTAAAGTTTACTTGTAATAATTTTACCGACAAGGTGTAAATTTATTGACGTATATAAATACACACCTTTAATAGATGGTCCCAATATTACCCACTGTAATAATTGTAATTTCACATGTAATTCTTTTACCGTGTAGTAATGCCCAGTAATGCCGCAAATCTGTACACCACAATGCCCTCGGCGGTTTACTCCCCGTTTCGCTCGATTTCGAGCATCTTGACCCCTTCTGCATATATCCGTGGATCAGATACGTTAGGACCTACAATTTAACCGCGATTGCGAACGGCTTTCTATAGAGGGGTGCTCGTGGCGAGATACTCTCAATGGGTCGCCTCTTCCTTCCGAGAGGAATGGCGGTCGAAGAAAAACTGACGATTTTTCGCATCTGAACTCGGATCTTCGGTCCATTTCTATTAACAATGCAGATTAATCTTGGTTTAATACGCGTCTCACCCTTTTCTAGCTGCGAGAGTTAAAAAGAGATAGAAAGTAAGTTAACTCGAGACTACAAAGTTAATCTGCATTGGAGGGCATATTTCTCCACGATTGTCATCGAGCGATTCATACACGTCTCCAGATGCGATTCATACGCGCCTCCAGATTTCAAGTCGAACCGTCGAGCGTGACGAAACTGCGCTTTTCGGCGCGAGTTCAAAGTCGCCCTACGTCTCTCCTGGCAGAAATTTAAATTGGACGCTGTGTCCTTCTCTCGTCGTGTCGTCCTAATTCCCCCCCCCCCCCGTCAGTGTCGCCCACTTCGTCCTCACATCCGCACGAAGGATCCTCACTTCGTTATACGCGGTTTCGATCGATACGAGCTCCCGCCCTCCGCTGCTTGACGTCATCCTCTTTTTATTTCAATTTATTAAAATCGACGCTAAGGTCGCGCACGCGTTGCACCTTTGATAAACACCCGGGGCAGTAGGGAGGAGGCTTGAAAAAAAAAATAACGCGATCGAATTTCGAAAGGTAAAGAGCTACGTCCGAGGGAAAAATAAGATATTCCAGCATGACCGGCATGAATGAAGGAAGAAGCGTGGCGATCGAGTCATCGCGTCATGTGAACTTTACCATGACTCTCACTTCATGCGTATGACTCTCCTTCCTCCCCCCCCCCCTCTCTCTCTCT
>NW_011963888.1:0-3765 GCF_000949405.1 Vollenhovia emeryi
AGCATGGGGAGGCCGAAAATTCGCCCCCCCGTCCCCCCCGAGGTCTGATGGGAAATGCCCCACCAGCCCCGGTATGGAGGGACCTCCGTCGACCCACAGTGCCCCTATGGACAATTGTCCACGGGACACCGGCGGTCGAGCCCCGGACCAAGACCTCTGGTCACGGGGTCAGCAGGGGGGTCCACGATGCCCTTCCGGACAAATGTCCATGGGACATCGCTTCTCCCACCTGCCCTGGCCGTAACTCGGCCAAGTGGGCTCTTAGTCAGCGGACGCCCAGCCAATGGAACCGCCGGAGCCTAAAACGGCACCGACGGCTCCAGGCCGAACGCCCGCCTTAAGCCCCCTCACCACGACAAGGTGGCCCACGCGAGGGGGATGATGAGTTCCCTCATCAGGCGTAATTAAGATCATCTTAAACCACCTGAATAATCTGAGTGAACTTTTACTTTCCAATTGAACTCCGGCCCGTTTCGCATTTTCCTTTGTCTCCGCAAGTCAAATTTGCCGTTTCATCGCTCGGTATAAACAAGTTATCTCCTCACCGACTTTGACTCGGTCAATCACGTGTACTTCTGTCGCCAACGAATAACGGTGACTCGGACTGTTCTTCAACCGATTAAGTTTAAAGACGCTCAAAGGTTCTCCGCTCCACATTCAGGACAAGATTGACCCGGGTTTTCGATCTAACATTGACCGGCCTCGTTGTATCCAACTTCCGAGTGCGCGTCGCGATCCGGTCTGAATTCGTTTCGTCTCACTTCGCGTCTCTGTCGAGGCGGAATCCGCGATTTTAAGTTTCGGCCTGAGGTCGGCCTCAGTGTTCCCGAAACAATATATTATATTGTTCTTCAGTTTTTTCAATCCAAATTTCATATATAATCCATTAAAATATGATTAATTAATTCTTGACATACAGTTCTTGAGTTATAGACATTTGAAATTTTTGGAAATCATTATTAAAGAAAATTTGCGATAGTTACACCAACCACAGACATTTCTAAAAAAAAAAAATTAATATAATGAAAAAGAGGGGCCTCTACCTATGTTTATTAGGACTTTTTGCTTATACTAACATTTCACCATTACATTTTGTAGCATCACTTTTGAAACAACCAGTATAATGAAAAAGTGTTCATGTACGGATTCCGCGAAATTTCAAACATCTATAACTCGAAAACTAATAAACCGAATATTAATCAATTATATATGAAATAGGGGTAGAAAAGACAGGAAAGAATAATAGAATTAGAAATAGCCCGATATCTCAAAATTTGCAAAAGTTAGAGTAACCACAGACATTTCTTAAAAAATTCAAATTTTTTTCAAAAAGAAACCCGTTTACCGATCATCGCAAAAATGAATACCAACCTTCCTTTAGTGATTCTCGACGTTTAAAAAAAAAATTAGCCCGATATCTCAAAATTTGCAAAAGTTAGACCAACCACAGACATTTCTTAAAAAATTCAAATTTTTTTCAAAAAGAAGGTAAATGTTTCCTTTAACTTAGCACCCGCCAATCAACTTCCGTTTGACCTTGATGTTGACCTTGACCCCCAAGGAGGTCAAGGTCATTGCCCATTCCCGTCGCTCATTGTTTGTTAAAAAGTTATGAAGAAAATAAGTTTGTATCGGGTTTGCGTATTTCTGTAAAGCACAATATTTTTGTGTGCGTATGGACTTACAAATGATGGAAAACTATCTGCTCTACAGAACAGTTAACCCGGTTTAAATATATACAGGGTGTCTTTTTTTTTTTTTTGACCCGGTGGAAACCCTCATGGGCCGTCACCCCGCCTCTCTGGGAAGAGACGGGGTGGTGTGTGGGACTCACCCTCCCTGTAACCCCAGGCATTTGACGACCTGGGGCCAGCGTGCAATGGAGGGCACCTACCGCACTAAAACCACCGGGGGTGGACTTCTCTGCGCCATAGCGAACGGGCCGGGGACTGCTACGCATTTCCATCCTGACCCGCTCGGCGCCGCGCACCTGTGTATGGCGCGCCCGTCTCGGCTCTTTTGCTAGGCCAAGAGTTACGCCCGATTTTAAAATTCGGGCGTTCTTCTGACGCATGAACGCGTCGCGACAGGGGTGCCACCGGGCCCCCGCCGCGCCCCCTAGGTGTTGTGGGGGCAGGCGAGTCAGGGGTCCTCAGCCCCTGACCCGCCCCCCGGGATTTCCCTGCTTCCCAGGTTTTTTCTCCTTTTAGGACGCCTCTTACGCCAGGCAGGAGATACCCCGGGCCTATTCTTGGGCGGGTCCCGGACGCCTTGCAGGGAAATCTCCCTCTTCCTGACCTTTTGGTCAGTGCGCCTGCCCGAAGGAGGGGGGAAGGTAGCAGGTGCACTGACGCCCCCCCTTTTGGGGAGGAGCCAGTCATCCCACGATTCCCGCCCCCCCTTCAGACCACGCCTCCTCGATGGGCCAGCTTTTTAGCCAGTCTCTGCTGCAGGGCCCGTGACGGGCCCATCGTGGCCTCCTTTTCTGGCGGGCCTTTGGATTGTAACTTGGTTACTGCATCGCCCCCCATCACTCGGCGTTTCACTGAAACGCATTAGGAGGGTGGCTACCCGTAACGGGCCACCACCCCCCTTTTTAGTCTCTGCGCAAGTGTGCAGGGATACCTCTTCTTCTTCCTCGCCTTCCTCTTGCGCCGCCTCTCTGCTGCGTCCCCGGGGGTTCGCTCTCCCCCCTACGGATGCGCTCCGCCTCCTCCTTCTGCAACATCACATGTTCGCAGAAGGAGGAGAACGCCCTCCACTCCGGCTCACCCTTCGTGACCGCTCTCACGACCTCTCTGAGGGAAAGATTATCCCCCACTACCCCTTTTAGGCTCTCTCTTTGCACCTCCCAAGCCGGGCAGTCCTCGAGCGTGTGGGTCGGTGTGTCCTCTGCCGCCCCACAATGGTGGCAGATAGGCGTCTGCTCCTTCTTGATTCGACACAGGTATCGTCCGAAGCACCCGTGCCCGGACAACACCTGTGTCGTCCGGTAAGATGCTCTAGGCCACGCTCGGTCGAGCCAAGCATCCAATTAGGGAGGATGGCCTGGACGGCATGTTGTCCTGCGGTGTCCGGCCTTGACAACCGGGCCCTCCATCTCTCCCTCATTTCCTCCTTCTCTTGGAGGCTAATCTGCCTTCTGATTCGCCCCGTGACTGGGGCCCCCGCCTCCTTCATACGAGCAATCCGCTCGTATGCCTTTGCATATACCTCCGCAAGCAGGTCTGCAGGGGGAATTCCTGCCATCATCGTCGCGGCGGCATGCGACACCGTTTTGTAACTTCGTGTTACACGGATCGCCATTCTCCTCTGTGCCTGGAATAGAATTGCTAATGCCTTCCTATTCTCCCGCACCGCATCCAGCCATATCGGTGCTCCGTATAGCATTACGGAGTGCACCACGCTCGCAAAAAGCCTCCTCACTCGCCCGCTGGGGCCTCCCAGATTGGGCATCAGACGTGACAGTGAATTTGCCACCATACCCATTCTAGGAGCCAGTTTGAGGACATGGCCTTCAAACCTCCATCTCGCGTCGATGTGGAGACCCAGATATTTGATCTGGGTCCCCACATCGACTCTTGTGTCATCTATCGTAAGATGCGCCTCTGGGGGGGGGGGGCCATGCGACCCATCGTGCATGAACGTGGCTTCCGTTTTGTTGGCCGCCACGCTCAGGCCGACCGCCCTTATTGCGCGTACCGCGCACGCAACAGCCATGTTTGCTGTTTGCACGGCATCTCTCCAGTCCCGCCCCCAGTGATG
>NW_011963889.1:0-3766 GCF_000949405.1 Vollenhovia emeryi
CAAAACAACAATCTTTGTAGGCTTCTCTGTGCAAAATCTCGGGTTGCACCACTAAAAACGACCACGATACCTCGTCTTGAATTATGCGGCGCGCTGTTATTGACCAAACTATTTCGTGAGGTGTATCATACTTTGAAAATTTCTCCAAGCAAAACAGTTTTCTGGTGTGACTCGACCATCGTGCTTCATTGGATAAAATCTCCTCCACATCTTTTAAAAATATACGTAGCTCACCGAATAACTCAAATTCAAGAAAACACGGATTCGCGATTCTGGCGGCACGTTCGTTCGGATGATAATCCGGCCGATGCGTTATCTAGGGGTCAATTACCGAGCATCTTTTTGAAGATCCGTACATGGTTCTTCGGACCATCTTGGTTGGCCGAGGAGGAGCACATCTGGCCTCATGAAATCATATCGCTAAAAGAAATACCAGAATTAAAGAAAAATACTTGTTTAGTCTCGACCACGGAAGAGTGCGTTCTTTTCCAAAGATACTCGTCGTATTCTCAATTAATAAGAATCATGGCATGGTGTTTGCGTTTCCGAACCCGAAGCAAATATAGCGGACAATTATGCATAAAGGAAATAGACGAAACGTAAACTAAAATAATCAGAAATATTCAAAGAACTTGTTTTTCACGCGAATGGAAGGAATTGTCGAAGGGACACTTGGTAAATAAAGGCAACGTTGTTAATTTAAGTCCGTTCATTGATGAAAAGGGGTTAATTCGCGTAGGTGGTCGCCTTAAAATGTCGAATTTAACTTTCGCGCAAAAACATCCCATCCTCCTCCCAAGCCGTCACCATCTAACGGATCTAATCATTAGGGAGACACATGAAAAATATTATCACGCGGGTATCCAAACAACTTTATATACTATTAGACGTAAGTTCTGGATTCTCGATGGTCGTAATCAAGTACGCAAAATCGTGCGTGCTTGTATTCGTTGTTTTAGATTCAATGCTGATTCGACTAAATACAAAATGGGCGATTTACCGAAACCTCGAATATGTAACGCAAATCCATTCGCGAACACGGGTATTGATTATTGCGGCCCATTCTATATTAAAAAGAAAAAACATCGAAATCGCAACCGAGTCAAGGTATACGTCTGCGTATTTATATGCATGGCTGTAAAGGCAGTCCTTCTGGAAATCGTAAGCGATTTAAGCACTGACGGGTTTTTAGCAGCATTACGGCGTTTTATCGCGAGACGAGGTATTCCAGAACAAATATATTCTGACAATGGAACCAATTTTAAATGTGCGAATAATCACTTGAAGGAACTGTACGTTCTTTTAAATTCCGACGAACACCGGAATAAGACTAGTCGATTTGCCGTGGAACATCATATTGCTTGGCACTTCATATCGCCCACAGCTCCACATTTTGGAGGACTTTGGGAATCCACGGTAAAATTATTTAAACACCATTTTAAGAGAGTGGTCAGAGAACTCCTTTTTACATTCGAAGAACTTAACACCTTCACGATAGAAATTGAAGGAATACTGAATTCAAGGCCTATCTCTTATATCTCTTCCGATCCTAATGATCCTTTAGTTCTTACACCCGCACATTGCTTAATCGGTCGCCCATTGATCAATATGCCCGAACCTAATTTGTCGTCTGTCCCAGCAAATCGTCTATCAACTTGGCAACACATCTCCAAAGTACGACAAGATTTTTGGTCACGATGGAGCTTAGAATATTTGAACGAGCTCCAAATTCGGCGCAAATGGATCAAAGACGAGCCTAACTTAAATATCGGATCCATCGTGCTTCTCAAGGAAAGAAATATCCCAGTCGACACAGTTATATAACTAATATGTAACATCTATGAATTTCAAAATCACATTTTATATAACGTGAAGGTAATTTTTACGTTGTCGTTATATTAAAATTTCCTCCTCATTCAAAAGTACAAGTAATGGTATATACATGTTACATATATGCCTTTATACTTTATGAATGTTACATATATGTTATATTATCAATTTTATAACAGTTACGAAAATAATTATGTGTATTGATATTTCAGTAGGGTAACATATATATAACTAATATATATTTATTATATTCTCTGTTTTAATAATGCTACATTGCATATATCTTAAAAAAAGTAGTAAGGTTATGATTTATATCTATAAAGACGTATTGGCATGGTAATGATGCAAATATAACCTTTTACACTTTTTAAAAAATTATTTTATTTCTTCACAAACAATTAAGTGATACATGTATTATTGTAGGAACTAGCATGTGATAGATATTGATAGATAAAATATATTAATATATTTTCGAAAATTAACATATGTTAAAAAAGTGACCTGAGGGGATCATAAACTGACGGCTGAACACGATGCAAAAAGTATAGTCATCGCAATAAATTTTCTAGGCTTTTAATCTTAATTCCTGTTCATGTAATCCGAAGACCGGGACGCTCTCATTTTGTACATGTAAAGTGTACAACTTTTATATTAAGCAAATAAGGTTATGTCAGGTGACATAACCTACGAGCTGGAAAAATGCAGTTTTTAATTTTTCGCCGATTCATCATGAAAATGACAAAAAATTAAATATTACATTTTTCAGCTTATAGGTTATGCCACCTGACATAACCATATTTGCTTAATATAAAACCTTGCCGAAAATGGTCGATTAAAACGGATTACTTTTTAATCCGTTTTAATCCATTTTAATCGGTTTTAATCCGCGCCCAGATTAAAAAGTAATCGAATTTAATTCGGAACAAATTACAATCAGTTTTAATATCGCTTTCGCGGATTATTTCTAATCCAAAATCATTACATTCTAAAACCTATTGTTAGTCCAAATAAACACAAATAATCGGATAGATATATAATCCAAAATAATCAATCTAATATGCAATTTTAATTCATTATAATAAATATCCAATTTTTAGTAATTGAATTGATTGTAATCCGATTTAATCCAAAATTCACTGATTTCGGACATGTGTTTATTTCATTTCCAATTTTAATACCAATTGCCCAGATAGCACAGGATGTCCTGTGGACGTCCAGTTTAAGTCCAATTTACGTCCGAACGTCCGTGGACGTGAAATGGACATTTAACGGATGTCTGTTGTCGTACCTTGAACGGATATCCTTTACGGGACATCTTATGGACATCCAATTTTTGTCCACGTTTGGGCTTTAGTTTTATCATCTTTAGAAAAATATTCGTCTTTTGTTACTACAAAATATTTATTAATATTTATTAAATATTTAAAATATTTTTCAAAAATTCCATTAATTTTTATTAAATATATGTCATTAATAACGTCACAACAAATATTTTTAACATTACTTTTCAATATTTACTTTTGTAAAATTTTTTTAAAATGTTTTTATAATAAATAAACTTATGTTTGAGAAATAATTTTTAATATACAAAATCTGTTTTTTAAATGTCACGATCAAAATATATATTATTATTCAATAATTATTGTATTATATTATTAAATATTTATTTTCGTATCGTAATATATTTTTATTATAATTATTTTTACAATAATATAATGTATTCATAGTCCGTTCTTATATTTAAGATCATCTTAAGTATACTTTTATTGTGTTTTTAACCAATCACAGAGCCGTATTAGCTTTTTAAGACAACACTTAAAATGATTTTGAAATAAGAATCGACTATGAATACCGACCATAATGTCAGATTCAACTGTACCGACGTGGCGATGTGCGACGCGCACGGTGATGCGCGACCATAGACATATACAGGGTG
>NW_011963890.1:0-3767 GCF_000949405.1 Vollenhovia emeryi
TGTCGTGCGCTCCGGTATGGTATAGCGCCGGACGGTAGTACCCGTTACACCGGCGTATACCGCAGCGGAGGTACCCGCTGCCGGGTGTCGTCGCTCGGTGCTCCGAGGTAAGACTGGGTTACCGCGCTCGCTCCGGAGGGGCTTTTATACCCCTGGAGCCTGGGCGCGCGGGTGGAGGTGGCGGGGGTAGGCGCGGCGTTGCCACCTCCGCGTTGTCATAGCGACCGCGGCTCCGGTATGCGTGGAATGCGAGGAATGCGGCCACTTCCGGCCGCGCCTTCCACGTCACACCGGAATGCGAGGAATGCGGCCACCTCCGGCCGCGTCCTCCCGGCCACCCCCGTCACAAAGGTATTAATACACCTAGACACCGAAAACCACGGAGCGCACTGTCTGGACGTCGTCATCGGCGACCTGGGATACGTGGACATCGAGTTCAAGGTATTAATATACCTAGACATATCAATCACGAGACATCACGAGACACGTTATTATTAAATAAATCGGCACAAAGGTTAGGTTCACTCTATTTACCGGCGCTCGTATAAGTCGGTAACGTCAGTCACGTCAGCCGCGCTTGCGAGCGCCACGTGCGGCAGAAATATGAAATGGAATTCTGGTGGTTGACGACGACGACGTGGACGACGTTTCTTAAACGCGAATTCATAACTGCGGACTTTGCATTGCAAGCAATATCTCCACACACGGGGCACGTAGGAGAAAAGTAAAAACACTTTTATTATACAAATCGTACCCAAGCTATCGATTAAGCGCAGTCTCAAGTTCGTCGGATCAGCCGTTATTGAGATCCGAAATTCTGAGGGCCCGTCAACTCGCGTACTCGCGTAAACTACACGGTCAGTGTCGCGCGCGTGGTTTAGTTTGTCGCTTATACTTAGTCGCTTATACTTGGCGCGAGACACTACCGTGTCTCGTGATAAACCCCTTTTCTTTCTATACACAATTAACACGCATTCATTCAGACTACCCCTTATTCCAATCCATACGTTCCCATAACCCCGAACGCGACAATATGATTTCCATTATAGACATTGATTGTGTGGTCATAATACCGAATTGTCCCTACTTTTTTATATTTAAGGTTCCTGGTCCCTGAATCGAGAACTCCGCGATGACGGTGGCGACATAGTCAGTAGCGGTAGGAATAAGAACCCTGTCCTAACGACTTACCGCATGTGAATTTATCATAATCTGTATGGGTGCGTTTGGTGCACGGTCTTACATACAGGTCTTGCAACTCATATGGTGGGGGTAGGTCAAATTTTTAAGCCAAAATTCGTTCGTCTCTTGGCCATGAGGGTCGCTGCGATACTGTGGTACAGCGGTAGTAGGACAGAGACACAGATATACAAATCACGGTTTCTATATCTGTGTCTCTGTCCTACTACCGCTGTACCACAGTATTGCAGTGACCCTCGTGGCCAAGAGACAAACGATTTTTGGCTTAAAAATTCGACCTACCCCCACCACCAAAATTTGGCTGAGTTGCAAGACCTGTATGTAAGACCGTGGTTTGGTGAGCTCGCTGTCACGCTACCAACGTAAACGCTACCAAAGCTGTTCGTGGAGCCAATTTTAGTCGAATATCTTTTTATTTTAAAATGGCACCCAAGAATTCTCAGCGTGTCATTGCTCGCCTCTGACAGCGTGGGATAAATTAGAGTCCCTAGAAGTCAGAGTCTGGCCACGGTTCGTGGTCTGCTTTATTGGTCGAAACAAATTTTGTAAAAATATGGCGGAACCAACGGAAATTGTGGTGGGAAACATAATTATAAAAGACGCGAAATAAGAAACTTATAAATAATTTATATCACTTTCTCTTTTATAAATGTTAAATTAAAAATAAAGGGTAATTATATAGAATAACGGACCACCCTCCAATCTCGATGACCTTGACATATGTTATCAAGGTCATGATCCTGAGTGACCTTCAGGTTTTAGCCGTCGCTCGTGGTTCGTTAAAAAGTTATTAAAAAATTTCATAAACACGTAAGTTGCAAGCGCGTTTAGCACGGCGCGCTGCGCGCGCCCCACCCCCCGCCCCACCCCCCTCCTACCCCCTCCCCCTCCTCTCCCCGCTCCATTCCCCCTCCCCGCCCCCGCCCCAGTTGAAATATAACCCTACCCACACTATGTCCGAGGTGTGGAGTGGATCTCGCTTCACGTGGAATGATTAAGATGTTACAAAGAGAAATTATAACAATTACTATAATAATTATTCATTTATATTTTCAGTTAATGGATACATACTAGACATTACTTCAAAAAAAGCATCTAATCGTTCGTCAAAATCGTATACCCGTTTAAACATAAACTCTGCTAAATAGTGATGAAAATGGTATTCTCTACGACCGAATTGAGGAATACTTCTGCGAATATCTCTCCATACCCGTTCAATATTTTGGGTATGAACACTCGTAATTTGATCAACAATAGATGAGAGGACAGATATAAGATTTAGATTCAATCATTTTTCTCGAAAACTATCACTCGTACAGTAAAAATGAATAGGACGTAAAATGTATATTTTAAAGAGATCTACAACTGGGGTGGGGGCAGGGCGGGGGGATGGAGCGGGGAGAGAAGGGGGAGGGGGTAGGAGGGGGTGGGCCGGGGGCGGGAGGGGGTGGGGCGCGCGCAGCGCGCCGTGCTAAACGCGCTTGCAACTTACGTGTTTATGAAATTTTTTAATAACTTTTTAACGAACCACGAGCGACGGCTAAAACCTTCTGAAGGTCACTCAGGGTCATGACCTTGACAACATATGTCAGGGTCATCGAGATTGGAGGGTGGTCCGTTATTCTATATAATTACCAAATAAAGAAAGTATAATTTATATGTTGACACTGATACAACAAAACTTAAAACGTTTATTATAAAAATTTTAGATAATATAAGAATACTTATTCTTTATATCACATCCAATATGTATCACAATATACAGTAATAGTAAAATAAATAAACATAAACAAAAATAAATAAAAATATAAAATAAAAAAATAAATCTTTTTTAACATTACTTAATTATAGAATGCATGGCCATTGTTTTACTATTGTGTACTGCTTTTACCAGTCGACTTTTCTACACGCAATTTTCATTCTGTATGCAATAAATCGTTTCATAATTTTTAAATGCAATTGATGACAATTGTTGAGACTTGAACAAGTAATATTTTTCATTTTTTCCGTAAAGAAACTAATTAAATTACATTTAACGTTACTTAAATGAGGCAAATATTGTCGAATAATAATTTCCATAGCGATAAAGTATTCAAAAACATCTTTGGTTACGAAAAATAATGTATTATTTCGATAACATCTTAAGTACACAAATTTTGCGTATTTAATACTTGCATTATACTATATTTCATTGAGCCTGCAGAATTTAAACAAGTTGCGCATGTAGTACTTTTACCAGAAGCAATACTATGAATTATACAGGGTGATTCAAAATAGGTATAGTGTCCCTGAAATGTCGTATTCCTGATTAAATTCTAAGACGATTTTTCTCTTACCAAAATGTTCTCCGAAGCTTAGTTTTTGAATTATTAAAAGAAATAGTCAGCGAATAACTGGCCGAGTACAAGAGGCAGACAGGAGCGGCGCACCGCCGCGCAGTGATGCCAGCCGAGAACGTTTACCCGCACGCTGCAGCGCGGTGGGGGTAGGAGTGGGGATAGTCCGTTTGGCCACGCGCACGCGCACGCTCGCACACAAGCAATGCGCCGTAAATACGTGTGCACACG
>NW_011963891.1:0-3768 GCF_000949405.1 Vollenhovia emeryi
AGGAACATACGGCGTGTAACGACGATTGCTAAAACAGTTTGAAAAAAATACAATTAAATGTGGAAAAATGTATGCAATATATGATAGCTCTATGGTACTTACACGTTACATTGTTTCTTGCACGATATACTCAGAGGAACGTACTGATTCATTCTTCTAACACTGTGTTGAAAACACCGATGAAATCGACTAACTCCGACGGCGGCGACTGAAACTCTGAGGTCGTCTTTACTATTCGAAGTCCTACACAAATTTGTATTTGCTCCCCCACCCATAATCCTAGGTCGACAATCTCCCGACCGGTCGTCGACAGAGTCGATGCAATTATTTTTTCAATACATAGGTGCCGAAACGATATCTGTTACATGTCACGTAGTCAGCACCTAGCGCGATGTCAAGACCGCGTGCTCCCGCGGTCTCCTCGCCACGGAGTACCCTCCCCACCACACTCCCCCTCGCCACGGAGTACTCCCCGCGCCCCGCTCCCCCCTCGGAGCTCCTGGGTTAGAACTCCCTTCTATCACCTACTTACAGGAGTATTTCATATTAGCGCCGCTATATCGACAAAAGTTCTGGAGACGCTCTGGAATTTATCGGAGAGGATGTCTAAACGGGATCCTCAGGTCTGTAAAGGAAGAACAGTGACGGGATTAATTCTACGGAAGCCTACTCGCGAATTAGAATTAATTCCCACCCGAATATTCCCCCCCTGGCCTTTAACTCCGGTCAGGAACAGGAAACGGATCAGGGTCAGGACAGGAACACGCCCGAGCAGCGCCTCGTTATGCGTGAGATTTCAGTAACATTTGTACACCGGGAAGCACCCCGTTGAGTGTACGTTACTGCGGA
Source organism: Vollenhovia emeryi (assembly GCF_000949405.1). Classification (NCBI taxonomy): domain Eukaryota; kingdom Metazoa; phylum Arthropoda; class Insecta; order Hymenoptera; family Formicidae; genus Vollenhovia; species Vollenhovia emeryi. The sequence continues at coordinate 850 of NW_011963891.1, forward strand.
GATACTCCGTTCCCCCGAAACACGGACGCGCCCGCTGTTACGGAGGATGACGGAGTCAGGAACGGATACGGGAGACCGGTACGGGAAAATGTAACATGTGTACACCGAGGAGCACCCCGTTAAGTGTACGTTACTGCGGGCCGGGGTGCATGACGGAGTAGCGCCTCCGCTGACATGCACCCCGGTGTGGTCTACGGCCGATTGACAAGAGCACCCGTGTACTCGGCGCGGACCGCAGTGGATGTGGGAGGCATCCATCGCCGGGTGTCTTCGCTCGGAGCACCGAGGCAAGACTGACTTGTTCTCGCCAGCTCCGGAGGGCTTTTATACCCCCCAGAGTATAGGCGCGCGGGGTAGAGACGGCAGGGGCAGGCGCGGCGTTGCCAGTTAAAGTTGACATGGCAACCGCGCCGCTATCGCTCTCTCACTCGCACCCGGTAGTGCGTTCTCTCTCGCGCTTGCGCTGTTGCCGCGCTCGCTCGCACCCGGTAGTGCGTTCTCTCTCGCGCTTGCGCCTTCCCTGTCGCCTTCGTCACACCTATATTTTTAATATAGGTTATTTCCAGTACTGTGTTGCGAACTTGGTCTGAGTCGGGAACTGTATTTCGCCGATCGCAGGCAACTGTTCGCTTCAAGCGACTGTTATTTGGTGCCGGACCGAGCTCCGACTGGTGCTCCGAAAGCTAGAGATGTTGTAGGCAGGACTCTTACATAACGGTTTAGCTGACACAGAATGTACTTTATTCACACAAATTGAACTGAACAGGATTAATTTCTTTGCAGACGGCTCAGTGAACCGCGGCGCGTCCGTCTCTATCCGACGAATGTAGTTTGGTCGAATTCGATCGTCCGCTGGCTTCGGAGCGACCGCCGGAGTCGCTGGGAACGCGACCGTGCCGGTGACCTGACTTTTTGCGGCGATGTCCTCACTCCGAGGAGACGATTCGCGTGGAGAGTCGGTTTTGAGCTGTGCGACTCGCGTGCCCTACGCGTTCTATTGACTGAGAAGTGGCGATAGCTATCGGTTCGCGTTGCCTCTTATTTGTCCGTATCCTCGCTTTAGCTCTTGAGCGACGACTGATCTGACTTTCGTCAGGTCGCACCGGCCGAATCCGAATTTGTTTTTCTAGTCCGGATCCCAATGTCGAGGACTGATTACAATTCGGTGTTTTCGCCGATCACGAATCCGTCGACACTGGGATCCGTGCTGCGAGGTATCACGCGGACCGCGTTTATTTTGGTGACCGCCGAAAGTCACCGGCGATCGAGCTCGTCGATTTGCTCGGGATTGCTGTTCGTTACCGCGAATCCCGAACAACTGGTTGTGAGGAAAACATACAGGCTAAGGTTAGTATACCTTTATTACATAGAAAAATATTAGCTGACAATGATGATCGCAGAACTTATAAATCGCAAAGGTGTTTTACATACGGTCGTGGTCAGAAAGGTTGTTCGACCGTTTATGCTAAGTTTCGGAACACAGCCCATCATATCAGAAATTTTAGCTTCTGCTCACGAAATACTTGTATGTATCATTCTACAGATATTTGTATGTGTTACGTCCGATATTATAAGGGGACGCGCGTCTCGCTGGGAGACGAGGTGAATTGAGAGAGTAGGTTGGGTGGCTAGTAGAATGAATACAACGTCTGGGAAGGAACTAAATTATATATTGTAACAGAAATGGATATTTACAACGCAGAGAGAAAGAGGGATAATAAAAGAGAGAACGAAAAGAAAATGGGGGAAACTTAGCCCAGTGAGGGCATGTCCTTGGTGGCTCGAAGCTGAGTCCTGGGCCGATGGACTATCCGGACCTTCTGGGGGAGGGCCTCAATCTTCACGACGCAAGGCCGAGTCCGGCGAGGGGCCAGGTGCGGTTGCAGGGCCCTTGGTTCCTGTGGTGGCCTCTTCGTCGCGTCCGCCGGTGGTGCCGGGGGCGCACTGCCCAGGCTGGCCTTTGGAGGCCTAGGCGCTGGGGTAACGGGAGGGCGCGGAGCCCACGTCCTGGGCGGGCAAGGATCTGGCGGCCTGTACTGTGGCGGGAGGTGTGGGTGGCCAGGGGCTAGCGGAGGTTTCGCTGGAGAAGGAGGATGAAGCGGGAGCGCGGGTTTACTAGGCTCTGTTGGCCTGTCGAAAATCCTGGGGTCAAAGACCTCAGGGGTAGCGTATGCTCTCACTAACCGGCGGAACTGGACTAAACGTCCAGCTCGTCGCGATCTGCCCATTTCTGGGAGTGCCTGCGGGAAGCATCTCGGATTAGCAGTGTTATAAAGCTGGGGAAGCAATGCATGCTGTTAGTCATGATGGTGGTTAACTCTAACTTATTATTAATTAATATAAATCCCTTAAGTAGGCATTCAGAGAAAGGTAACTGTTTCAAGATCGCGGGGGAGGAAGTGAAATTGAAACTTCAGATGCTGTCGTTTTAGTAGAATGCTCAGATGGATTCTTCGATTATAATAATCGATTTCAGTGCCGTCATCACTGCATTCTTGGCAACTTCTGATTCATATTATTGTAGTAGGGAGACCCGAGAGTGAGTAATGTAACTGCGGTTAACCTTGATCTGAAATTGGAACGAGTAAGTGGCAAACCAAATGTGATTGCGTTAACTACTTCATGAAACCAACAGAAATAACTAAAGTTAATAGAGATTTGAGGACGTGAGAACGGTAAGTTTCGCTGTGTGCCAATCTTAGAATGAGATTCCGTCTGTTCGAGGGTACCCTGTGAAATTGCCCCTGGAACGACTGGGAACTGAGGTTGGTTACGACGGAGAAGGTCCCCCTTTCTTTTGCGGGGTTCAGACCAGGTGACTGGTGTTCATGACGTGGAGGAGATCGGTAAGGACTGGCGGCTCAATGCCAGTTCGAGGAGATGTGGTGGGTTTCCGCCGGAGGAACGCCGTTACGAAGG
>NW_011963892.1:0-3769 GCF_000949405.1 Vollenhovia emeryi
TAAGTCGAATAATGAACTGTGATTGGTCAATTTCCCAGCCTTACTGACTTTACTGGCGTGCGAAAAACGCAGCACCAGTAATTTTCATTGCTACCAACTATACTGTTTTCACTGGCAGTAACTAAATCCATTTTCGAACACATCCTTAGTTCGGCGCGGCGCAGTCGAGCGAGGCGGACGTTCCGCGTGTTTTCGCGTCGCTCTTCGTAACGCGATAATTTTCTACGAGAATCTCGATCTTCTACGCAACGCGATCGTCACCCACGAGATTTATATAAGATTTATCAATCGCGTTTAAGCAATTGCAGATATGAAGGTCTGTGTCCACGATGTTAGAACTTGGGCCAAGTTCTAGTTTCGAGAAATGCGTAGCCAATCAGCTTGCGGCTATTCCATAAAAGCTGCATGTCGATTGGCTGCGCGTTTCTCGAAACTAGAACTTTGACACAGTTCTTGGATCGTGGACGCAAGGCTTGAAATGCGCAAAATAATACACGAGTCGCCGGATGAAATGACAGCAACAAATTATAACATATCGATCGCTTGCGTAGAAATAATAATCTCTCTAACATTTGTACGTGAAAAGTGCGCGTATAACACAAAGTTTCCAGTTTCGTCGCGTTCGGGAGTGCCGTTTAAGCAATCGAACTGAAGACTTTTCGAAGCCCATGTGAAAACTAAGTGTTCTTTAAATGTACGTTCCTGTCGATGGCCACACCCTGGTGAAAATAAAAATTGGAGCGTAAATCGAACGTAAGGGGAGAGTGAAACAAGCGTAAACGAAATGTGTAGGAAGCGTAATTTCGTTCACGCTTCTGTCACTCTCCCCTTACATTCGATTTACGCTCCAAATTCTATTTTCACCAGGGTACTTCCCAGATTTGACAGTTTTTATATAATACTCGTCGACTCGAAATGGAGGCGAACTTGACGGGACGGCATACTGTCACGTGGACTTCACAGCGGGAGTGTAAAATCGCGCGAGATCGTTTCCGCGAGTGTGTCGGAGAACAGCCTGTGTGGAGGAGGCGGCCTTGGGATAGGCATCAGGCGCCGGCGGAGCAACTTTATGGTAAATGTTATTTTTCATTTTGTGGTAAAATTAATCTTTTTTCCAGTTTATCTTTTAGTGGTTTTATCGCGTAATTCTATAATTTCGATGTAATAATTAGAGAATGAGAAATGATACAAAATTTTATAAACGTTTATTCTCGAAGATCTTTCGCGGAAAAACTTTCGCGCAATAATCATGTAACATCTAACTGATGATTTAGGTGAATTATAGGCAATTGTACAAGAATGATATTCTTAGAAAAACGTAGCTTTATTTGGCTGAGCTATGCACACACAAGCGCGGGAACAGAGGTAAAAGCAATGGGGGGAACATAAAGACAAAATAAAACATAGGGCTAGTTGCCAACTTAAACGTAATGCGAATCTAGGGACTAACAGAACCATTGTGGTGCGTTTACATATCCTAACAATTATAATTATAATATAATCAGTTATAATTAATTATATTATATATTATAATCAGTTATAATTAAACAAGTTAAAATCAGTGCTTCCACACCCGGTCTTTTCCCTTATCCTGACGAAATCCATAGGCAAGTACTTTACAATAATTAATCAGATAACGTTAACAAATTGCGCCTAACCGGGCCACGAGTTACGCATTGTCCACGCCAGACGCCACGGCGCGATTTCGTGGTATATTTACCGGGTTTCCAAGTGGTTTTAGGTGGCACAAGTGGTTTCACAAGCACACTCATGGCTGTGTTATTCTATCATCATAACACCAATCCAATGACTCACCTAGGCGGACTGACGTCTGACAGTAGCGCGCGTAACGATTATCTAAGTCTTTTTGTATCGCCATACAGTAAAACGTCCCACATCTGCGCTTCCCACATCTGCGCGCGTCCCATATCTTCGCTAGTTTCCGTCCCACATCTTCGCGTTTTCAAAAGGTAGCTCCCCCACCACCGCCGCTTTCTGACGCAGATGTTGGGTCAGTTCCGGTCCCGACCGGCGCAGATGTGGGACGTTTTACTGTATATATATTTAACACCATGCCTGGAAAAGATAAAAGGGAAATGGGATAGTTTTTACATTAATGCCTTAGCTGCCGACATTTTTACAGCTGCGTGACATCGCGCGAAAGTTAAAAATTCGTGTTAAACGATAAATAAAGAAATCGCCGCCGCACCGCTCCGGAGAGCGTTTGTGTAATTGACGCGCGAGATACTCACCGCAAAATACACCCAGAACGAAGGCTATCATAATAAACCAATCCCACCACCAATCCCACCACCTCTCCTTTGAGTTGGTGTGCTCTTCCAACTTGAGGGACTCCTTCTTCAATTCAACAGCATTCACGTCGGTCAGCTTGTCAGACATTTCCAGCCTGCCGATGTGCTTCTTTATGATAGCGCTCGCCGCCAGTGCGCGCTCCTTCATGGTGCTGGTCATGGAGGGCATATTCTCGGCGATCTTCTCCTGGATGTTACGATTGTACTTCAGGATAGCGTCCAGATCGTCGTCCTGGATATTGGAGCTCGACAATCTATGTTGCACACCGTCCTTACCCGCGTCTGTGACACATAATGAGATTTAATATTGCGTGTAAAGACCGGTCGGTCGTTCTATCGAGGGACCTCGTTGAAGTCACCTTTGTCGCTGTGGAACAATTCCGCCCGTAATTCCCGATTGTACTTGGCGACCTTCTCCTGGAATATCTGCGTCGTGATGTTTGTACTGGAATTAGTGATAAACAGCGAGGGTTTCCACAACAATTCCGTGACGACCATCCTCTCCTCCGGGTTCGACAGCTTCATCGCGTCTAATACTCCCGTTATAAACTCTATCCGTTTAGGGTAGATCCTCATATAGTATCCTGTTATAGTACGCTTGGGTGGTTTGCTGTAAAGGAAAATCCAACATTTTAACACGAGTGTTTTTGATACTGTGATCGCAAGAGCAATTGGACATAATCTTAAATCATGTACAGAGCGTCCTGGACTTCGCAATGTTGAAAAACAATACGAACGGTCAGAGGTTCGCAAAGTGTTTATGAATGACGACTGATACTTTTGTCATACCGTAATGAACAAATTTGAATCAATAATTTAATCGACTTTAAACGTTTCTCACTTAAAAACTATTAATCTTAACGGGTTGGTTTGTAAATTTTTTTATCATAAAATGAAAACTTCACTGTCAATTGTTGCCACGTAAAATCTGGGACGCTCTCTATAGCACAAATAATATGTGTTATGTCGCATAACTGAAAATATCACCTTGATACTGTGATAACAATTTGACATAATCTTAAATGATGTACAGAGCGTCCTGGACTTCACAATGTTGAAAAGCGATACATATTCAACGGTCAAAGGTTCGCAAAGTGTTTATGAATGACGACTGATACTTTTGTCATGCCGTAATGAACAAATTTGAATAAATAATTTAATCGACTTTAAACGTTTTTCACTTAAAAACTATTAATCTTGACGAGTTGGTTTGTAGATTTTTTATCATAAAATGAAAACTTCACTGTCAATTGTTGCCGCGCGAAATCTGGGACGCTCTCTATAGCACAAATAATACATGTTATGTCGCATAAATGAAAATATCACCTTGGCAGAGCTCGCAGCTTGTTCATCATGTCGTCTAGAGAATGTATGTACTGAAACAAGAAATTTACACGTTGAGTGTTTGTACAATCAAAACTCTTACATCAACTACGTATAAAAATTATATAGAAATA
>NW_011963893.1:0-3772 GCF_000949405.1 Vollenhovia emeryi
TATATGGTTTTATGAAATAAATATTATGATTTTATGAACTATATTTTTAAGTTACATTAAGAATATTTTTCATAGTAAAAAGCACTATTCTATATGTTTGGCGCCTCAGGATACTATAAATTATAGTGAAATTATGGTTATTTCAACTATATTTTTCTATCAGTGTATAATTACCACTCTTGTTTCTTAACACACCATCGACCTTAGATAATGGTGTCCAACTGATGTTATTAATTTATTAATTATTACACCAAGGACCAAAAACTTGGTTTCCTCCGTCAGGAGGAATGGGATCAGGGGGAGGGAAGGGAAAAGGGAAATTCTAAAAATCGCATATCGACAGGTTATTGTGCGGTCGACAATCCGTATCGACGCACAGTTTCTGGAAAGTCGAAATAGATGCGTAAACAACATCTTAAAGTTATATACACGTTATTGCGAATAGTACATTATCACACCCCCGGTGGTCGAGCTGGCTAAGACGCCCGTCACGGATTGTAGGGAGGTCCCAGGTTCGAATCCTGGCTGGGGTAATATTTTTCGCAATAATAATTTTAATAGCTTGATACGGTCAACAAAAATCGCTATAGCCAGTGTAGGTCGATAAAACTTATGAAATTTTGGATAATGTTAATTAGTTCAGCAAAATGGAAAATGTATATGGAAAATACAACGCGTACATATATATTGCATTATACATTTCTAAATCGAGTAAACGATAAACGAACGCGAGCGAACAACAATAACATTTCGATAAGCACGAAGGGCTAATTCGCGAGCAGTGTAGCGACTAGTATATGAATATTTAATGCATTTACATAAATCGGTCTTTAAAGAACGAGCGGAAAGACAATAAACGATCATCAACCGATTGCATTACGGATTAGAAACGAATCCGTTAAACAATGTGATAACGCTGATATTTGTAGATTTTCCGTCTATCTTGACGATACGATACACAAATGGACGATCGATCGTGAATCTTTCCACCGGCGTGATCGGGAATATCGACAATTTGTCCACGACGATCGCTGAAACACACGATTGATTATGACATGCGACCCATTCACTCGTCCACTTGTTTCGCGAAATCGGCGAGCAGAGATAAAACATGCAAACGCAATGTTACGTAAATTAATCACCGCGGTACTACAGGAGGAAGTGTAAAGTCCTGATGCAGCGCAGTAAGAAAATTATAAAAGAATTAAACAGAAACGTTATGCGCAGAGATGTCAAAATGCGGGTAATAAGGAGATAGAATATAACAAAAGTTTAACAAGTTCTCAGTTTCTCGTTGCAACTCCATGTCGACTATCAGGATCGTCGCCTGGGAAGTCTTTGAAGATGCGTAAGATATAAAAATAATCAACTGTGTAGACAAGTAGACCATTGAATAGCTCCTTGTACAGAATCAATGAATTTTCAATAAATCTCAAGGGAACGTGATAGATTGGACTTATACAAAGACACGAGGTCACATGAGTAATCTAGTTTTATTATAATGCCATATTACTGATCATTGCCCGGCGAGAAATGACTCGTCAATCGACGTCAAAACGATGTCGAATCGACATCATTTCGACGAATCACTTCTCACTGGGTGACATTCTCTAACAAAATGTTCCTGGCGAGAAAGAAATTGGAAAGTGATATTTTCTCGGATTCTAAGATTCGACAGTGACGAAAATGTGACATGCGGAAACATCATTTGAAAGTTTATCGCGATAAATATTGTCAAATTGGTGAGACGCCCGCCTAGGGAGTAGGGAGATCCAGCTTTAAATGGCCGAGGTAATATTTTTCGCAACAAAATTTCCGCCAGGTATGGCCGAATGTTGTTTGTTCAATTAGAAAGTGTTTATAAATCGGTAATAGATCCGGCAAACAATTGCACCATGCGGTGTCCATTTCGATCACGTTGCACTGCACTCGTGACATTATAGAAAAACGGATGGTCGATTTGTATCTCTTCTGACAAGCTAGGAGGAGGTATTATATCTGAAACAAATCGGCGCCACAATATTCTTCATTTGATCGTACAGCGCGCGATAGTGTTTGCCATTTTAATTAGATTTCATGAATATCAAGCTTGTGCAATAGAACGCATCATCTGACTGGCGAATGAACGAGCGAAGATATGACAGCTCGCGAGGCGATCTTATTTTATGTGTTTGGTCGGAAACGTTTATTCGTAATTAATAGACGAGGATAGATTAGAAATGGGTTAAGATTAATTCCTGTTAGTTTCTTTCTTTATATTTCAATGTATTGCTTTGGCAACCTTTTAATATATTAATATGTCTTATTTTATTTGAAATACACAGACTAGATTCGACCAAATTATGTAAAACGTAAATAGAGATTCAGTGTTTCTCGTTCCTTTGGTTCTTGTATATACAGGTACATATTATACTTTTTTTTATCTATGTAGATACTATGAATAGAACAAGATTTGCACATTCCGTCATTCTTCTTCATAGCAACATTTTTGCGCGAAATTATCCTGAATAGTGGAATGTCCAAATATAATTTAAGTATCTATCGTCTTTTTACATCTGCCGTTTAAGCTATCCGAAAAGTTGTCAATGCTTTCTCACGAATAGAAAAATAATATGCATATTTATCATGCGACAGATATAAATAAAAACAAGATAAAACGCATAATAAAATATAAACGCATACATACGTACAGGTGGTTGATAAATTAATTTCTTTCAAAAGTTATAAAAGATATATATACATATGTATGTCTGTAAAAGAAAACCTATACTTCCAAGTTTAAATGTCAGTAATATTACCAGTAATTAATTGAATTTTATACTTTTACATTCAAACATTACATATTTATATGACAACATTAGAAAGTGTCACAAATGAGAGAATATAAAGATCCTTCATATATCGATATTAATAAAAACAATTTCACATTCTGTTACACAAATTCTCTCATATTAAATATTGAAGAGGGTACGATATAAATGTGTCAAGAATAATAGACAAAAAAAAATAACAAACGTCAACTGACGGTTGCAATTAATAGACTTTAACAAACGACTAATTTGCGACGTAGAACCGCTTACTTCTGTCCAAGATGCAGATCATAAACCAAGCATGTATCGATATGCACGACGTTTCTATCTATTGCGACTGCTAATAAGTCGGTACGGTAACTATCCCGGTAAATAGCTGCACGGTGCCACCGTTTTCATTCTCCGGATGCTGAGGATGCTTGACAATACTATAAAGGAACGGACGATCAATATACACATCGGTCGTAATCGTCAGACAGCGCGTTTCGAACTCCATTCCTGAAAAACAGATTATCGGATTGTTCGTGCTAATCGCGGCGAGATAAGGGTCGCGATTATTCCTTATTCGCTTCTACGGCGTGGCGTAATGGCACGATGAAGGCATCAGCAAGCGTCTTGTTAAGTTACAATGAAACGAAAGATGCCTGGACTACACCTAGTGTGCATTACTGTGTGCAACGTAATAGTTACGAGTCCGCGGGGACCATCTATTTCATTTATACAGGGTGAGTCATAACATTTGTGCCAGAGCTCGTGAGAAGGTAGAACGGATCGAGATGAACAGAAAAGTCCTGAACCATTTGCAATTTTCGCAATAGTTAACGAGTAATTAATTATAAAAAATCGTCGTCTTTGCCCTGCCCACTGTCCAATTCGAGCGCGTGGCGAGATGTGACCGCCCGGTGATCGATATTGCCAGGCGAGGGGGGAGGGGGGACAGCGCGCCGTTGCCGGCGAGCTTA
>NW_011963894.1:0-3775 GCF_000949405.1 Vollenhovia emeryi
GGGTAGGGTTATTTTTAACGAAGTGGAGCCCCCCCGTAGGGGGGGCGGAACATACTGTCTCCATGCATGTACTTCCATGACGTACGACAGATGGAGATGGGAGGAGAAATATAAGATTTAGTGTCCATCATTTTTATCGAAAACTGTCACTCGTATAGTAAAAATGAATAGGATATAAAATGTATATTTTAAAGAGATCTACAACTTTTGTTTAAAACATTTTTCAAAATTTTTAATATTTGTGTCTGAAAATTACATATAATTGGTTGACATTGTTTTTTTAATAACTTTTTAATAAACAACGAGCGCCGGCTAAATCCTTCTGAGGGTTACTCAGGAGGGTGACCTCTATAATATATGTCAAGCCCAAGGTTATTGGAGGTGGGTGTGCTAATCTAAATAATTACCTTTTTTATAAATCTTAAATGTAATGCTTAATCAAAATTATCTGTTTTTTATGTTGTGCCTCTCGACGCAGTCGGGGCACGGGATGTGATTCGGGATCGTTTGCCGGGTTCACACGACTCTAGGTCGACGATTCAACAACCGTTTAAAATAAAAAAAGACTTCTTTATTCAGAACTAGTATAATTCTTGCACTCGCGTTAACAGCAGTTAACCGTATCGTTACTTAGTTTAGATTGACCCGCCTTCCTTCCTTTCCATTCCATTTTATTATATATCAATCGCGCTTGGCCCTGTTGTTAGGCCGTTTATTGTTTAGTAAGCAGTTCTTCCGTTAGCAACTGCATGCGCGGCTTCGATGGTTTCGTACTTTGTTCCGGATACTCGTTTTCGTCGCATGCGGCAGGGGTTATCTGATACCTTGCCGCGTGCGAGGTCGTCGTCTGATGTGCGGTACATCGCACTCATGACATTTATAACTCTAAATATAATGCTATGTTAAACTTATTTCTTTCTCATTTATTTTATTTTTAAAGACCTCACCCCCTTCGTTTCCCTTTGAGAGTGCCCAAGGTCCGTCCCAGGGTAATAGGGATTAATTTTCTTGACCCAAAACTAGGACCTGCGATCGCACCGCTCTTGAAAAGAGTCAGAGTGTCCTTTCGGGACATTGTCCTTTTCAGAGCCTTTGAAAAGTGCGTTCGGCTCGCTTCCACGCGCCTCCGAACGTGTTAGCGAGATATTTTAAAATTACTTGTTACGTCATTCCGTACCTCAATATCTGCCCGTAAAACTCTATTTCCTTTCTCAAATCTACAAGAGGTTTTGACGTAACAATTTTATTGGAAAAAATAATGGAGTTAATAATAAAACACCGATGAAAAGAATAGCAACTGTTTCGAAATTTAGAAACTCTGTATCTATTCAGGCGAATTAAAAATAAGGCCTGTGTCCATGACGCTAGTACTTGGTCCAAGTTCTAGTTTTGAGAAATGCGTAGCCAATCAACTTGCAGCTTTTGTGGAACAGCTATATTGATTGGCTACATATTTCGCGGAATTAGAACTTGGACCAAGTACTAGCGTCATGGACACAGGCCTTAATTTGCCTGAATAGATACAGAGTTTCTAAATTTCGAAACAGTTGCTATTCTTTTCATCGGTGTTTTATTATTAACTCCATTATTTTTTCCAATGAAATCTTTAGTTTGATTTTTTAAGAAATGTAATATTTTTTAATCAAAAACTAATACTAAAGCAACTAGTTTGTACAAATATCCGTTGTTATATTTGGCGCAATTTGTTGATATCATTACTTTTGTAGAGAAGATAGTTTTGTAGAGAAGATATTTTTGTAGAGAATATACTTTTGCAAAAAGAGTAAAAAAATACTATATATTCGGTTGAATTGGAACTTATACTTGGTGCTTTATTACTTACACGACACAGCAGCACAAGATTCAATTAAATCGCGGCACTCACGGCCATTTTGTGGACACTTCCGCCAGTTGTCCAGTCTCTATCTTCTAGGGTCTCTACTCGCGGATCCTCGACACCGTAATGGCTCATTCAGACTGGACGCGATGAGCGACGAGCGACGCGCGATTATCCAATGAGCGTACAGGTTTTATGGGAAAGCGTACAGTTTTCCTATAAAGACTGCACGCCCATTGGATATCGCGCGTCGTTCATCGCTCATCGCGTTCAGTCTGAATGGGTGCGTTCGGCAGAGAAAGCAGCTTAGTAACCCTATAGAAAATGGATATTCAAAAAGTATACAGAAATTTGTATATCCTGATATTCAGTCTGTGTAGTATTTTGGCTTTATCCGTATACAGAAATTGATATACGTATATTCACTTGTGTGTATTCCGTGTACGAAAGGTATACAGAAACTTGTATATCCCGATATTCAGTTGTGTATACTCGTATTGTATATACAAAGGTATACACAAATTTGTATATCCCGATATTCAATTGTGTGTATTGTACACGTAAAAAACTTACCTTTTTGAAAAAAAGGTAAAAAAGCACCAAGTATAAGCTCCAATTCAACCGAATATATTTTGTAGCTTTATCTTTTTTGCAAAAGTATATTCTCCACAAAACTATCTTCTCTACAAAAGTAATGATATCAACAAATTGCGCCAAATATAACAACGGATATTTATGCAAACTAGTTGCTTTAGTATTTGATTAAAAAATTTTATATTTCTTAAAAAATGAAACTAAAGATTTTAGTGGAAAAAATAATGGAGTTAATAAGAAAACACCGATGAAAAGAATAGCAACTATTTAGAAATTTAAAAACTCTGTATCTATTCAGGCGAATTAAGGCCTGTGTCCATGATGCTAGTACTTGGTCCAAGTTCTAGTTTTCAGAAATGCGTAGCCAATCAACTTGCAGCTTTTGTGGAACAGCTATATTGATTTGCTACATATTTCGCGGAATTAGAACTTGGACCAAGTACTAGCGTCATGGACACAGGCCTTAATTCGCCTGAATAGATACAGAGTTTCTAAATTTCTAAATAGTTGCTATTCTTTTCATCGGTGTTTTATTATTAACTCCATTATTTTTTCCACTAAAATCTTTAGTTTCATTTTTTAAGAAATATAAAATTTTTTAATCAAATACTAAAGCAACTAGTTTGCATAAATATCCGTTGTTATATTTGGCGCAATTTGTTGATATCATTACTTTTGTAGAGAAGATAGTTTTGTGGAGAATATACTTTTGCAAAAAAGATAAAGCTACAAAATATATTCGGTTGAATTGGAGCTTATACTTGGTGCTTTTTTACCTTTTTTTCAAAAAGGTAAGTTTTTTACGTGTACAATACACACAACTACCTCCACTAAGCTAGAAGGACCAAATCAGCAGAAATCACTTAGATCTATCGGATTATTTAGTACTCATTTTGTACTAATTTGTACCACTCACAATAATTTTGTACCTCGTGCCGTTTCGAAAAAATCCATGGCGCTGCTACCTTAATATTAAGTTAGCAGGACCACAAAAAAACAAAAAAGAAACCAAAGACAGAAAAACAAAGAACTGAATTTGTACTAATTTGTACCATAAAAAGAAAATTAATACATTTATCCATTTTGCTAAAACAACCCCCAGTGAACTCAGCCCTATTAAGCTCCAGAGTAAAGTATCCTTTTCCACGAACAGAATCAATCGCTGCTCATAGAATCGATTAGGGATCATTTGTACCGCGAAAATATAAAGTTTCAGATTTTGTACCCCCGTCGTTCGCTCAAAAACCACCCCCGACTCCTGATAGCTTCAAGAGTAAAGTGCCCTTTTCTACGAGCCAGAATCAATCGCTGCTCATAGATTCGATTAGGGACCATTTGTACCGT
>NW_011963895.1:0-3773 GCF_000949405.1 Vollenhovia emeryi
ATCCCAAGTAGCAAAAAAATATTTTGTAAACATTTTAAAAATATTTTTTATAATGAAAAAAAAACGTTTGAAAAACGTTTAAAAAACGTTAAAAATAATGGGATAGATCCTTCTTTTTTCATTTAAAAAATATTTATTGTAATATTAAATAAATGTTTTTTTAACATTAAATAAATGTTTTTTTAACATTAAATAAATGTGTTTTTAATGTTAAATATATTTTTAACATTAAATAAATGAATTTTTAACATGAAATAAACATTTTTTAATATTAAATAAATATGTTTTTAATGTTAAATAAATATATTTTTAACATGAAATAAATGTATTTTTATCATTAAATAAACGTTTTTTAAATATTAAATAAATGTTTTTTTAATTAAACAAATTTTATTCAGAAAATAAAAGATATATTAACACATTAATACAACAAAATTAGTATGTTAAATATATACATACTACTACATTTATTAACACATATTAATACAATAAATGTTTTAAGTATTACTGGCATCACTGGCATCACTGACATCACTGGTATCATTACTGGCAGCACTGGCATTACTGGCATCACTGATCTCATTATTTTTCTTGTCATCTCCTTTATTATTTCTATAATATAAGAAAAAACGTATAATACACGTATAATTTTATACGGGTTGACTTATGAATACAAAAAAATACTAGTAACAATATTTACTTTTTTAAACGGAAGCTGGCTTGAGCCAGCCATGGTCCGGCTTTCCTTCCAAATGCAATTGCATTTATATTAGGGTACGTTCTGATTATCGCTTCTGTAAACAAATATCGTACACAATCAAATCTAATCTTCAAAATGCATCAAATAAAAAAGAAATAACGTAACATTACCTATCATTACTTTGCTGATTCGACGACCACACAATTTATCTTTCTTTCCTCTTTGGCCCTTCCAATTGAAGAGAGTTGCTAAATCGTCGTGAAACACCATTCGTAACATCGAATTAATCTTCTTTTGAGCAGAGTCACCGATACTTCCAATATGTAATGCATTAATCTAAAAATTTTTTAAAGTTGATAGTTACAATATTGACAAAGAAACAAAAAGTAAACTTTCCAGATACTAAAATAGTAACAAAAGTGACATTTCTATTTTATTGTTAGAGTAAAATTAAGTATTTTAAAATTAAACTTATAAATGATTTCGAAATAAGACTGCACAATACAAATTTTCGCAGAAGTTCAGTTTTCTCAAAGAAATTTAGTTCTGTTAATTTGTGTTTCTTGCTGAAAAGTCGTCAAAATATTTAAATGTTTAAAATGTAAAATAGTTACCGCTTGATTCAAGAATAACTTAACAATTATTGATGACCAATATAACGAGCTCCAAAAATTCTCCGTGAAAATCCATTTCTTTCTTACTTGATCTGAAATTCCAATTCAACAGTTGAGAGAGAGAGAGAGAGAGAGAGAGAGGGGGGAGGGGAAGAGAGAGGGGGAGGGGGGAGAGAGACGGAGAATGTTTTGATTTACTTAGCTTTCTTTAGTAACAGTATCGCGATTTTAATAGAAAATGTTTGTGTATTGGCTCTTCTCTGAGATCCGTATGTAAACTATTCGGTTTGACTCAAAGACCCATATATATAAGGGATGTTAGTTTATTGATAAATTGATTCAATCCATTGATAAAAACATTCTGTAGTCACTGAAAACATGTTATCTTATAACCATACATTTGATTGGAAAGGCGTAAGAATATTGGACACAGAACACAATTTCCACAAAAGAATAATATCTGAGATAATATATTATAAAAAGAAACAAAGGAATGGTATTAATCTTAATAGAGACACCTTGGATGAGTCTTATTTTGTTGTTTTGAAAAAGTTGGCAAACGACTATTAATTATTGTATCGATGGATTGAATCAATTTATCGATAAACTAACATCTCTTTATATATAGGTTTTCGAGTCAAACCGAACATTTTACATACGGACCTCCGAGGAGAGTCAATACACAAACGATATTTTCTATTATAATCTCAATACTGTTGCTGAAAACAGCTAAGTAAGCCGAAACGTTCAACTGTTGAATTGGAATTTGAGATCAAGGAACAAAGAAGTGGATTTGAAACGCAGAACTTTTGGAGCTCGTTATTGGTCGTCTAAATATTTACTTTACTTAAAATTGGCATCATAAAAATTAATATATTTCTAATGATATATTTATAATATATTTATAATAATATATTTATAATTAATATATTTCTATTAATATATTTTTAAAATAATAAAAATTAAAAACTAAATAAAGGCATATAGAAATTAAATAAAGTTGTATTTAGAGATATCTTTGTAGTACAATAAAGTGACCATAAATAGAACTAACTGAAACTCTGACGAGCAATTGAGTATTGGATGGGACTGTTTCTGACGAGCAATTAAGTACTGGATGGGAAGGTAATTGTGAAAGACTAAACATAAATATTATTTTGTGTCTAGAACTTTTTCATCAACTTCATTTAGATGGTAGAACCAATGGTTAAAATTTACAAGGTGACCAACAGAAATCTAATGAGGATTATACACAGTATTCATGTCTATTAGAGGTCTGTTGGTCATCCTGCAAATCTTAACCATCGGTTCATCTAACCGAAGTTGATGAAAGAAAGAGGTCTTTAGGATTAATTTCACCAACCACGATTAAATTACAGTAACAATTGAAGAGCTTAGTGGATGAACATGTTAAGTAACAATTTTATAGCAGAATCAATGGTTGTTCTATATTATAAAGCAGGTCATAACAGGTTCTTCCACCTAGAAATCTCCATTTTTTTCAAAAAATATCACTTCACATATTTATCCACTAAGCTCTTCAATTAATGTTAGTCGACAGACCAATAAACATGAATATTTTCTCATAAATATTCATTTTACTCAAATTTATATAAAATATTACAAATACTACTTACGATTTTTGAACGGTAAATGTCGTCTTTCTTTAATTTGCTCTCGACTGCCTTCAATTGGTCCATAGTTAAAAGTGGAAATTCCTCCAGATACATTTCTGGATTTTCAGGCTGAGATTGTTTAATTGATACATTTTTATTCGGTGTTATCTCAGATTCCACAAAACTTTCTAGGGTTTTATCAGCTTTTCGTACTGTGAATTTGCACAATGACACTTCACCTAAACAATAAAAAATTTTTTATTATCTTATTTGTGTTGTAAAGAGATAACTTTGGTTATAATAGGTTTTTGTTTATTCCACGCTATTAAATGCAAACAGATAAAATGTCAACATACTGCTGAGAAAGCAAATTGCGTCTGCAATAGATTTTAACGAAACCGTTCCGTCTGAAGCATATGCGCATTTATGTGCTACTTTCGGATTCATCTTACACAACCCTTTTTCATAGGTTGAAGAAAATTTTTTTACATTGCAACCTTTATTAATATCATCTACGTTATCTTCTTTAGCAATATTAAATTGCCTACCAATCAGAGGCTTTTTATCATGTTCGGAAAGGTGTAATAGCTTTTCATTTTTTCTTCCACAATATAAACTGGCATTATTTATTCGTAGATGTGAGATATCTGTTCTTTTTGATTCAATCTTTTTCAATTGGTCATTTTTCGAAGGTAGACAAACATCAGCAGATCTACTTGAACTCTTATTTGAGAGTTCATTTTCTTTATTTTCATAAAAATGTAATGGCGATATATTTGTAATTGACGTTAATTTTGGAATCGCTGGTAATACCACATTTGATTGTTTTTTCTCCGATTTATT
>NW_011963896.1:0-3776 GCF_000949405.1 Vollenhovia emeryi
GAGGGAGGGAGGGAGAGAGAGCGAGAGCGAGAGCGAGAGCGAGAGCGAGAGCGAGAGCGAGAGCGAGAGCGAGAGCGAGAGCGAGAGCGAGAGCGAGAGCGAGAGCGAGAGCGAGAGCGAGAGCGAGAGCGAGAGCGAGAGCGAGAGCGAGAGCGAGAGCGAGAGCGAGAGAGAGAGAGAGAGAGAGAGAGAGAGAGAGAGATGTACGTGTGCAACGCTGTAGCTGATCGCTCAGCTGACCGCCCCCCGTAAGCCGCCGGGTGCCGCGGCGATGCGCCCGCGCCGCTCCTGTCTGCCTCTTGTACCCGGCCAGTTATTTGCTGACTATTTCTTTTAATAATTCAAAAACTAAGCTTCGGAGAACATTTTGGTAAGAGAAAAATCGTCTTAGAATTTAATCAGGAATACGACATTTCAGGGACACTATACCTATTTTGAATCACCCTGTATATTTAACCCGGGTTAACTGTTCTGTAAAGCAGATAATTTTCCATCATTTGTAAGTCCATACGCCCACAAGAATATTGTGCTTTACAGAAATACGCAAACCCGATACAAAATGTGTCCGATCGGGCCTGTGTCCGATCGAGCCTGTGTCCGATCGGGAAATATTGCCGTGTCCGATCGGTTATGTGCGCAATCGGGACAATCCCAATGCAGTGTCCAATCTTGCAATGCTTGTGTTCAATAATGCGGTGTACAAAAATGCGGTGTACAAAAATGCGGTGTCCAATAATGCAGTGTCCAATAATGCGGTGTCCGAAAATGCAGTGTCCAATCTTGCAATGCTTGTGTCCAATAATGCGGTGTACAAAAATGCGGTGTCCAATAATGCGGTGTCCAATAATGCGGTGTCCAATAATGCGTGTGCAATAGTGCGTGTCCAATCGAGCGGTGTCCAATCGTTACGTGTCCAATAGAAGGTCACCCGTCCAAGTTCTTGAATTTAGGAAAAATTACTAAAACTTGGATTGTGGACACACTGAACTTGAATGGAAAACTTGGATAGAAAACTGGAACGAAAAAATGCAACGCATCCCATTTTTCCGTACTAGTTACTAGCTTTCTGATAGTGAAATACAGTACTACCAACATTGTGTACTAAAAGAATGTGCTATATTTAGGGTCGGTTGTTCTAACTTCTTGGTAAGTTAACTAATAGTTAAATCATATGCATGTCTTTGTTTTTCCTTTAAATACAAAGATAGACATATAATTTAACTATTCGTTAGCTTACCAAGCAGTAGGAAAAACCGGCTTTTCAGCGCCGCTCCCGTATAGCGTCGATTGGCGTCGGACGACAGGTATCCTAACCCCAAAACTGTCACATTTCAACAATTCATAACTCTCTTATTAGTGTCGAGCGACGATTTTAACTTGCGGATTCGTGTTTTACAGGCAAAAATACATGGTCTTGTAAATTGTCATCAAGAACGGAGAGTGAGAGACTCTCCTTCAGTATTACCCTGAAGATGAACACTGACAAAGAAAACATTAAAATATTGATAATGTATCAACAACACCCTTGTCTATACGTGACAAAATCTGTAGATTACCACAATCGAATAAAACGAGAAAGAGCAATACAAATTATTTGCGAACAATATAAAAATATGACGCAACAAGAGTTAACACCAGAAATTGTTAAAAGAAAACTGAACAATTTACGGACTCAATATTTAGAGCAACTAAACAAGATAAAACAATCCAAGGCAAGCGGTGCATCTTCGAATGATATATATAAACCATCATGGTGGCTCTTTGAAGAGATGAGTTTTCTAGACCCGTATATTACACAAAGGAAAGGAGAATCTTCATTAACAGTGAGCAAATATAAAGTTTCAAATATTAACCTATACAAATATTTTAATGAAATATTTGTAGTATTGCCCCCTCTTCTTATTTCGGAAGGGGAATACTAGTGTTTTTAAGAACGTATTGAAGAGGGTTCGATCAAGCACACGCACAGTCTCGTTCTCAAGCGTTTAATGTAATGCTATGTTACAATGTTTATCATCAATGCTCGGATACGGTTCGCGACGCACGCTCTACACACACACACAGTTCTCTCGCGCGACTCTCCACGACTCGCGCTACTCACGATGCTCACGATACGCACGATACGCACGATACTCACGATACGCACGATACGCTACAACTCGCTATATCCCGCTATATCTCGCTGAGACGCGCTTTATCTCGCTGTGCCACACGTACTATTCTTTGTTCGCACGCGCTCACACACACCGCTCGCTGACACACACACTCTCTCTCTCTCTCTCTCTCTCTCTCTCTCTCTCTCTCTCTCTCTCTCTCTCCCTCTCTCTCTTTCTCTCTGGGCACGTACACGCCACCTCCCGACTCGCACATCATCTCTCGTGTCCCCTAGTGCACCTCAAGCTTCGGAAATTTGGGGAACCACTATCTTACTCTCCTACATATTCAAATGGTATTTTTATTTGCAGATCTCAAAAATTCAGCCAGAAAACATGGAATTGATAGAAACAATATGTGAGAACAACGAAGCCTTACAATTTCTAGATGTTCAAAATATTTTAAAAGCGAAAGGTAATAATAGAAAATAGAAATTAATTTATATATTTTGATATATTTACACATTTTATTCAATATTGCAAAATTTAATTTCTATAATTAATTATTTCTTTTTCTTTGGTTTAGAAAACATTCCTCCAGAAGAGCAATCAACTCCATCATGCAGTTCTTCCAGGTCATACAGTGGAACACCACCACCTAAACGAAAAAGATGCAATTCAAGTTCCAGTGATCCTATTAAAAACGATTTTTGGAAAACTGCTGCTAATGTACTAAAATCAATGGAAAAGGAAGAAATTGAAGATGGACTGAAACATTGGATTTTATATTTAGAAAGTGAATTAAGGAATATAAAAAATCCAAAGATTTTAAAAGATTTGCAAAAACAAATTATTCAATTAGTTGATAGTATAGATATGGATACATAAGCATTTGTTTTCTTTCATATTTAATTAGATTTTGTATTACATAATATTTAGAAAGGAATCAACTAATTGAATAAATTTTCTTTGTAATACTTAGAAAGAAATATATATTTTTTATATTTCTTTCTAAGTATTACAAAGAAAATGTATTCAATTAGTTGATAGTATAGATACTGATACATAAGCATTTGTTTTACACATTTAATTAGATCTGGAGACGCGGTAGCGTCTCGCGCCAAGTATATTTTTTCGTCTTGTTGAGTGAAGGCGACGCTACAGCGTATCCTTTACACGAAGGAGAACAGGTTTTTAGAAATAAATCATTATTCTTTTTATACGAATTAATATTATCGATAGACGTATATATTGGGGAAGAATATAGATTTTTCCGATTACAATGATATAATAATGATGCCCATAAGTTCGTTTGGTGAATAGATACGAATTTATGCATGTATTTTTCTGCCCGATTTATGTCATTCAGATACGTCGTCGTCGTCGTCTTCTTCTCCGCAAAATTTGAGAAAATCTTGTCTAGTACGCCTACCGTGCCACTAGACGGCGCTAATTTTGTATGATCCGCGCGTTTTTTCCATGTTCGGCGCGTCTTTTTCGCGTTTCCGCATCCCCGCGCATCTTTTCCGCGTCTCCGCGTCTCTGCGCGTATTTTCCGCGTCTTTTCCGCATTTCCGCATCCCCGCGCGTCTTTTCCGTGCTTCCGCATCCCCGCGCGTCTTCCGCGTTTCCGCATCCCCGCGCATCTTTTCCGCGTCTCCGTATCTCTGCGCGTATTTTCCG
>NW_011963897.1:0-3778 GCF_000949405.1 Vollenhovia emeryi
TACGTGTTACTTTAAAATACGTTTCTTACAATTAGACGTGTCTAATGTCTAAAGCCCACTTTACACGATCTATAATTCGCAACAGAATTCGAGACAGAATTCCATTTAAAAATTTTATGTATCGTGTAATACAGAAAACATTTGAACAATCAGAATTATAATTATAATGCTCCAATTTTGTAAATAGAAAAGATGCATCAAATATGTGTAGTGCATGAAAATGCGTGATGTAGACATTTGATGACAATTCGAATTATGAATTTTATCTCCGCCAAGGTATATCAAATCTTAGAATGAATTAGTATTGAAACTTATAATTAAATTAAACTACAAAAGGTGTGATATCACGTAAAAAACTTACCTTTTTACAAAAAGGTAAAAAAAAGCACCAAGTCTAAGCTCCAATTCAACCGAATATATTTTGTTACTCTATCTTTTTTGCAAAAGTATAATGTTCCGGATTCAATCATGAATCTCGGTCTGTTCATCACCGGCGTGATGGCAGCATCAGCCGGGTCGGATCGTGCAGCGCCACAGGGGCGCTGCGCGCGCATGCCCGATTGCGACGCGAGGCGACCGCTCGACTTCACGTACTTTTCCGGCGCTTTTTGTCTCATAGCGACCGTACGTAGTACACGCGTCTTGAAGTGCGGATAGTTCTCAAGTGGTCTTTTGTGGACTTTTCTCATTTTCTCATCCGAGAACTGACTCAGTGTGAATACGAAGTGAACTCTTATCAGTGCGAATCATCCAGGACAGCTCGGGATACAGCATCACCGGCGGCTCAAGCTCATCACGCACCGCGCAAGCCGGCGCCGCGTGGACACGGCTCACGGGCATCTACATCGCGAGGCCGGTGTTCGATCAATAATATCGACCCGTGCAAGTGATTCAAAGACTTCTCATCCAGCGTTAATTCAGAGACTGCTCAACTGTAAGCTTTTTACATTTATTAAACGGACCACACGATATTTTACTCAAAATCGCCCAGAGTGTTCGATCACGTGATTTCTACCCTCGCACGCGTGCATTCGTTCCCTGAGCCTCTCACCGCAAAGTCCTCTCAGCCCTGCTTCCAACCGCAGCGGTCCAGCGAGCTCTCCCAAAAGAGAATCGCGAACATTTTTTGGTCCTTCGAGCCGGATGCGGCGAGGCTCTCGGACGGATTAGCTCAACCTCACGGCGATCACGTGATCGGCGGCGCGCAAAGATACGGTCCCACGCATTGATCACGTGATCTCACGATCCTCTCACGTAACTCTCATCGGCCGGCGAGACCCGACAGACACACTCACGCTTGCCGGACATCTCACTCCCCAAGTTCACCGGGGAGTATGCCGCATAACCTGCCTTTCGAGATCTCTTCTCAAGTCTGATCATCTCGAACGAGCAGCTCAAACGTGGAGAGACTTCATTATCTCCGCTCGGCGCTCATATACACGGTGACACGCATCGATCGTGTAATACCACGGCTCTCTCACGTGTCATCTCACCATGTCGGACGATCATAAAACGGGCAAGGCGGACCGCCCGGTGACTCAGCAACTGGAACTGCGGCCGGGAGATCGCTTATCCTCGAGGACGGCGTCTCCGGTTCGGCTCTCCACGGAACTCGCCCTGAAGGTGCAGACGCAGCTGGGTCGGATCTCTACTCTCAAGGCCATCGCAGAAATTCTCCCGGAGTCCCTTGCAGAGATTTCTATTGAAGAGGTACATCAGCTCGGGCTTCAAATTGAGGAGACGCACAAGGCGTTTCTCAAGAAACACACCTACTTCGAGGTCTCATGGCCCTCTGCGCTCACTCATCACGAGCATTTCTCGGGGAACGCTCATCAGGAGGAAACGCTGTGCCACACGCCAGCGCAACGCATCATCGGCGTACTCCGCCACTCACTGACAGCTTCGTCCGCTCAATCAATCTGTGGCTCATCGGTCACGCCCTCAAATTGAAGAGACGGTGCAGTCGTCGAGACCAGCTCACACGTCCGCTCATCCTGCCCAACTCTACTCGCCACAGCCTTGGCACTGGTCAGCTCATCTACAACGCATCACTCAGCTCGCCTGCTCATTGACACAGGATCCGAGCTCACCTTCGTCTCGGAGAATCTCATTCGGCAGCTCAACATCCCTCGTCAACACTTAGGTATTCTCATCACTGGAATTGCAGGCAAGGAGTGTACTCGGACACGAGGAGTCGTGTCACTCACGTTATGCTCGATGCATTCCAACGCAGCTGCCACAATTCAAGCTCATGTCCTCCGGACAGTTACATCAATCTTACCATCGTTCGAGGCGGAACCGGAAGAATGGCCGCATCTCAGGACCTTGGCACTAGCCAGTCCAGACTTTCTCATCCCGCGGCCAGTTGACATCCTCATCGGCGCAGATGCATACGGGCAAATCATCAAGCCCAATAACATCAGGCATTCTCCACTCAGGCCGATAGCGCAACTCTCCATCTTCGGATGGCTCGTTCTTGGATCAGTCAATGGGGAAGCAACACGCACGTCAACGCAGCATGCTGCTACTCAATTCAACGAGGATGCTCTTATTGAGTTATTGACGAAATTTTGGAATCAAGAGGAGGTGCCTACTCACGATGTCACTCAGCTCACTCCTGACGAGCAGAGGTGCGAGAAGCACTTCAATACTACACACTCTCGTGATTCTTCAGAGAGGTACATCGACAGGATTCTACTCAATTCACCAGACGATCTGTTGGGTGATTCTTACAACGTCGCTCATCAATGTCTGAAGGGATTACGCAGACGATTCTCAAGGGATGTGAATTATCAACGTCTCTATCAACAATTCATGATTGATTACGAGACACTCAACCACATTACGAAGGCATCATTCATCTCCAGTCATCGCTCACATTTTCACCTGACACATCACGGTGTTCTCAAGCCGGCCAGTATTACAACGAAACTGCGGGTGGTTTTCATGGCTCTAGCGCATCCACATCAGGCTACTCGGTCAACTACCTCATGTACACTGGAGCAAAGCTACATCTGAACATCTCAGATGTTCTACCTAGGATACGTAGACATCGTCACATTTTCGCTACGGACATCACCAAAATGGACAGACCGATTCAGATTCACAAGGATGACTGGGAGTTACAGCGGATACTCTGGATGGACAATCAGCTCAATGAGGTGCCATATCATTCAACAACGGGCACTTACGGGACGAAGGTCGCACCATTCTCAGCCGAGGTCGCACATCAACTAAGGGGCCTCTGCATGGCGGGCGGCTTCCCACTAGCAAAATGGCATGCAACTCATCTCGACATACTCAAGACTGTCACCGACAGCGAAGACCAAGGCTCACAAATCACCTTCGACGATTGCGCAACCAAGATACTCGGACTCAAATGGCTCCCTCAAGAAGATACTTTTACATTCTCAACCCGAAGCTCACGCTCGGAAGGCAGACTCATAAAACGCCTCGTCTTATCTGAAGTGGCTCAGATACTCGATCCACTTGGTTTTGCATCACCCGTAGTGATCAAGGCCAAAATTCTCTTGCAGGAGCTGTGGCTGCACAAGCTCCAATGGGATGATCCACTGCCATCCCAGCTCTCAGCCCGGTGGCTCATCATCAGAGAAGAACTCACAAGCTTGGCCAAGCTCTCAATACCACGGTGGCTCAATACATGGAGCGACTCGCAAGTGGAACTTCATGGATTCTCTGATGCTTCTCAATTGGCAATGGCTGCAGTCATATACATATCCGTTCACGACTCAAACGGCGCCACGTTCTCACTTGTGTG
>NW_011963898.1:0-3778 GCF_000949405.1 Vollenhovia emeryi
CACCATTTGCAAATCAATTTCAAGTTCGTGCGGCTGTCTAAATTTTGTTCGCAGACTCTAAGTAACCTTGTACTCGTGAGATCTAAAACTGCTTGTAATTCTACTGAAGCGGTTGTCTCAGTTATAGTCATTTTATTTTTTGGCGGATAACACTCTGACTTTGCTTGTTGCACATTATAATAAGATACATATTGATTTGTACCACTTTCGATGCATGTCTCTCTTAAATGAATATATTGCGACTTAGACAAATTCAAGCTAAGAAATAAAGCTAAACATTTCTCTTTCGAGTATAAAGAGACTTCTGGTCGCGACGCTTTCTCTGGTTTGTGCATGGCCGAAGTCCCGTTCTCGCAAGCCATATCCAGCGACGATGCTGAACAGTGGAAGGACGCCATTTATGAGGAGATGAAGAGCTTGGTCGACAACGACACGTGGGATATCGTCAGGACACCCGCAGACGCGAAAACCATCGGATCGAGGTTCATTCTCCGCAACAAGCTTGGCGCAGACGGACTCATACAACGTCGCAAGGCCAGATTGGTTGCAAGGGGATTCTCACAGCGTCCCGGAGTTGACTTCCGCGAAACGTTCGCCCCGGTCGCACGACTCTCATCACTTAGACTATTAATCGCTCTTTCCGTTACATCTGATTTAAAAATCACGCAACTCGATGTGAAAACGGCCTACTTAAACAGTAACATAGACATGGAGATCTACATTTCGAAGCCCGAGCTCCTCGAAGATATGCTCAGAAGAATAATTCATCAGGAATCCGGTACTGAGTTAGCATCTAAAGCCAAGAGGATGCTGTCTCAGTTGGCTGACGGTAACCATGTTTGTCGACTGAACAAAGCTCTCTACGGCCTTAAACAAGCTGGGCGTCAGTGGTACGAAAGACTTAAGGAGACCCTCCGGTCGCTTGATCTAGTTCCAACCAAGTCGGACCCATGCGTGTTTGTTGACAAGAATTGCGGCCAAACCTTTGTTCTGGTGTACGTGGATGACATCCTCATCGCGTCCAAGGACTCAGGGAGAGCGGATCAAATCAAGAGAGGACTGTCGCGGCATTTCAAGATTAAGGACCTTGGTGAAGCCAAATACTGCTTGGGCATCGAGATTCGTCAAGAAAAGAAACAAATTCGTTTATCTCAGACCGGCTACATTCGTGAAATCCTGAATAGATTTGGCATGATCGACTGCAAGCCGTCTAGGACACCTTTAGTCGTCGGATCAAAGCTACTGAAGGAAGAGGCTACTGAAAATAAAGATAACTTACCCTACAAGGAACTCACCGGCGCCCTTATGTATGTCGCAATGGGAACACGTCCGGACATTGCGCACGCCGTGAGCGTTCTTTGCCAATTCAACGATTGTTATAACGAGTCGCACTGGTCAGCTGCAAAGCGCGTGCTGAGATATTTAAAGGGTACCATCGATCATGGTCTCAATTACACCAGGGACAATGAAGAGTTAACAGGCTACGTCGACGCCGATTGGGGGAATTGCAGAATTGACAGGAAGTCATACACCGGCATGGCATTCGTTCTTGCTGGCGCCGCAATCTCATGGGGATCAAGAAAACAGCGTACCGTCGCATTGTCATCCACGGAGGCCGAGTACCTGGGACTAACCGATGCAACCAAAGAAGCAGTTTACCTTATTCAATTTTTGAAGGAACTGGGCCTCGGAGAATTAGCCACTGTTTAGCCCTCTACAACGACAATTTGGGCGCTGCTCATTTGGCTCAAAACCCTATCCATCACGCCAGATCAAAACATATTGATATTCGGTGTCACTTCATTCGTGAAGCCTTATCCCGAGGGACGATTCAGCTAAAGTATCTTCCCACTGAAGAGATGGCAGCGGATATGCTTACAAAGGCACTTTCGTCATCTAAACACGAGGACTGCTGCGAAACCATGGGGATTGGCCCTACTGAAGATCCAGCCATACACTCACGAAATTGAGGGAGAGTGTTGAATATACAATTTCCGTATTTTATATGTTCGCGGTTATATTGCCTATTATATGTGTGTTATGTTCACGGTCCAATCACCTTAGAGCGCTCGAAGCGCTGTCACATTCACTATCTAGTTATTTTTATACTCATCGCCTACGGCTACTGTGGCTTCGCGCCCTTTTTCACTACTACTACGTATCTAACCTTTGTCTCGTAACGTACAATAAATCTATCCTGCTGTGCGTACTTTAGTGTTTTCTTCCATACGCCCTGCTAACAAATACGAAACGCTTCCAATCTAGTACGTTTTACGATCCTGGTTAGTACGAAGCAAAATTTCGGACTGGCAACACTGGTCCCCACCCCTCGCCTGGCAATATCGATCGCCGTGCGGTCACATCTCGCCACGCGCACGAATTGGACAGTGGGCAGGGCAAAGACGACGATTTTCGATAATTTATTACTATTGCGAAGTTAACTATTGCGAAAATTGTAAATGGTTCAGGACTTTTCTGTTCATCTCGATCCGTTCTACCTTCTCACGAGCTCTGGTACAAATGTTATGACTCACCCTGTATACCCACTTTTAAACTACGCAAATTTAAATAAATTTTGAAACCTGGGCGACGAAAATTGGTTGTGTGTTAATAATTGCAATTTCAAAATACTGGAAAGGAGTAACGCAACACCTACCTACAGCGCGACACCTATACCTCATACATCTGATTTTCCCAAAAATTAAATCGTCGCATCATAATACACTACTGGAAAAAATTAAGGGAACAAAAAAATTTCCCAAATTTTTTAGTGATTTTTGACAGGCTGTATCTCAGTGAAAAATGGTCGTATGGAGGTTAAAAAAAAGAATTTTGAAGCTTTAAGTTTCTAGTTTTGGTATCTTTTGGCAAAACATTTTTGTGAGCTACAGTTATCGCGCAATCATAAGAAATAGCGCGAGGCAAAAATTTTGCAAATTTTTTTCTCCCTTTTTTTGGTCCACGGACTTGGAAAAATTTTTCTTAGTTAAACCAATGCATTGGTCAGTTAGCTTGTTTATTCAGCTTTAATTTGCTTTTTGTTTGTTCTCTCTACGCTGATTTTTCGCTGAGATATCCAAATTTAAATGAAAAAGGATCCTTTTGTCTTTGATCATCGATATCTCAGCACCTAATAACCGTACAGTAAATTAAAGGATGGTTTTAAAAACGTAAATAAATTCTCTACAAGGATCTACCATGATTTTTAGAGAAAAAAATTGTTTTTCATCCTCCACATTAATTTGAAAAAACTGAAAAAAACTGACTCTTTACGGTTTTTTAGAAAATCTACGGCTTATTTACAACTTTTGATAAAACAACTAATGTTGAGCGTAATTTTTACTGCTCAAGGTACCCACAATAACTCTGTAAATTTACAAGTTGATCCATCGAACCGTTTTTCTGTTCCAAATGATCAAAGTTTTGAAAAGAATTAAAGGAACACGTTTATTGCTTCTGAACACTCCGTAATCATTATCAAAATGAGAAAGAATTTTTTTTACTTTTCCCACAATTTTACATAAGATATCGTTTAAATTTAAGGGAAACAAATTTTTTTCAAAAAATTTTCAAAAAATTTTCAAAAAATTTTTCAAAAATTTTTCGATTTTTTACTTTTGGAAAAATTGCTGGACATTTGAGAGAACAATGTATAGTCGTTTCCGACATGGTTTTAATCTTCATTATTAACCGCCGGCATTTGCGTTACCCAAAGCGTACCACGTGGAGGTAGCACGGTCGGATTTACGCTTCTTACACACACTCGTGTGCGTGCGTG
>NW_011963899.1:0-3779 GCF_000949405.1 Vollenhovia emeryi
CCGCCCCCCCCCTTCGGGGGGCTCCACTTCGTTAAGATATAACCCTACCCAAACCATGTCTGAGGTGTGGAGTGGATCTCGCTTCACATGGAAAGTCGAAAACCCATGTTGTGTCGCTACATTTCGTCGGTATGACAGATTTCCTAACTCTAAAAGTTGTCAACTTTAACAATTAATGTCTCGCTTCGCAGGGCAGAGCAACGATTTTGTCTGAGGAAAAAGTTGTTTCTCGTTGAAAAACGCGTCGAATGAGACCAATTTGATTGATTTTGGAGGTGGAGCAGCTATACTGAAGAATTACCATATAGGTATTTATTATTTGTATCCTTTCTCAGCCTGTATCTCCGAAACTATTGAGCCCTTTTATATATATATATATATGAAATGACTCGGGAAGACATCCCCAACAATATATTTAAAAATAAAGCAAATCGGAGAGGAAGTCGCTTTTATGCATAATTACCTAGAAGTAATCTTTTAGAGACGTTAAAAAAGAATGTTATGCGCTCAATAATCAAGTTTTTGTGTAAAACACAGCATATCTCGGTTTGAATTTAATGAAAAAATATTTTTAAATCAAATTCTTTCGTGGATGTTTTTCAAATTGAACTTCGGAGGTAAATGGAATATTTATAGCAACTTTCTCCAATGATTAAATTTAAATATAGTTAAAGCGTGTGAAGTGAAATTTTTATTTACATATGAGATTTTCAAGGTTTGCATAAAACGAGTTGTTTAAAAATAATTGCGAAGCCTGTCTTATCAGTAATTCTGCGATTAATCTATAGACGTGATGTTGTATGTTAAAATGGGAATATTGCATCATGCTGTCGGTGGCAAACCGATCTATCGCGACATCAGGCATTTCTAACGTTGAGTCTAATAGAAAAACTGGGCATCTGCCAGGGGCGTAGCAGGAATGACAATACGGCATGCCTAAGTACACACAATGACGATGCGCACAGACTTTTCCCTTCTCTTTGAACCAGTCATACATATTGATCGTGATTGCAATGCTTAGAAAAGTCGACAATAATAAGCCTATTCATTTTCAACAATTGCTACAAATTTTTCGTTTTGCGACTAATAAAAAGTGCTTTGAATTGAACAACATTTCGATTAAAAGACCTTTTTGATACTAGTATAATACAATGTAGTTAACTAACAGATTTCGATATGACAATTTTAGATATCATTTATTTTTAAAAAATTCACATCATGATGACATCGTTAATTAATTATCCAAATTTAAACATTATCTGATGAACGAAATTTTTATATCTGAATACCGTTTGGCTATAATAAGTTTTCTCTTAGCAAATACAATTTCTGTAAGTCGTATGTTATTAATACACTCTTACAACTACGGTATGCCTATTCCAAATTTTTATAATATTTATATTATAACCACAGTACGCATATATGTATAAATGTTTAATTGACTTCTGCCATTCCTGTCCGTTCGACGGCAATCCGGGAAACGTCGAGATTTATCGACAAGGTATTCTCGCTTCGGCGACTTGTCAGACGAGTTGTCTGGCAAGGAAAAATTAATGATGTCACTTGACGCAACGTGAGATAATGAAACACCGCTTCTCTCGGCGTGCGCGTGTTGTCTCGGGGATAGGTAGGTGTCGACAATATACGGTAGAAAGTTTTCCCCCGCTCTCTCGCGCGGCCGTTTTCCTTGATAGAAAATAAATAGATAAGGAGAAAAAGAAACACAGCAATTGGTCATGTAGCAGGGACAATCGCGGAATATCAATGAGAATAGTTACGCGACTCGATGTCGGATGATCGGCGACGCGTGCAGCAGAATTCCCCCCGGAGAGCGCGTAACCATACGTAAGGCGTATCGAGCGCGAGGCCACCGGTGCATTGTCATCTTCCCACACGCGAGCGATGCGCGCGGAGAAATGCGAGGCGACCGCGGCGCGATACACCGGAGGGACCGACGGGGCGGAAAGAGTACCGTCGGCGTTCGCTTTTCGATAATCTGTTTTCGTTCCGTTTGTGCCATGGTTTTCACGGTCGCCTACCGCGATATGTTGATCGACGAGGAATGATTTAGTTTCCTTTTTATTCTAAGCTTTTAGTCGCTTTACGCGCGCGCGCAATTTCGATTTCATCGTTTTTGAACGATTATCGGTTTTGAACGACGTGTTTTCTCGCTCAAAATGTGCTGTGATTACGAAAGTGTTCGCAGACCTGGCACGAGTGAGCTAATCAGATTGCATTCCAATGTTGACTGATTTTTCCTTTTTTTCTCTACTTTTTTTGCAATGTTGCTCGTGTGACACGAGTCATACGCGCGGTATCGGACTCGTAACTCAATTTTCGTTTCCCTCGTCGCACGTTAACAAGAGCATCCACTCGCTCCCTCGCAAAAAGCCCGACCGGCGAGAAAGGGTTGACGGCAGAAGCGAGAGAACCCTATTACCCGTCCGTGCAATCCCCGATTTTTACTTTGTGTACCTCGGCCAAGCCGTCCGCGTAGCCCCGAGCCTGAAATTTACCGCATCTCGGTACCGACGTCCTGAAATGCCTGCCTACAATATCCTCGCGATCCATGACACGTACAAGTATACCGGGAGTTCTCGGCGCGTTACAAAATATAATAAAATCTTCCTGCAACCCATGTAATCAAGTCACTCCGATTATATCCAATATATATATCAAACTCGACGCGCTTAAAAGAACGACTTTGCAACAATTCTCTAGGTATGAAAAAACAACTGACAATGAGATTGTATTTTATATTTAAAAAAATGAGTATTTATTAAAATAATTTTAGAATACTTAAAAAGTCTTTCTTTTAAATATAAACTCACAAAATTTTATACGTATGGTTTTGTCTCTAACACTTATTCGAATCATTTGAATAAATAAAATAAAAACACAGAACAGATGCTTTATTTTGCACAAGTAGCAAAGAACATAAAAGTGTAAGGCACCTTACGATTTCACCGCCGTTGCCCGATGCCTCCTAGGCCTCCTCCTCCTCCTCTTAGATTTCCATGTTGCACTCACACAACACCCACTCGTGAAAATCATCGATCGCGCGAAATTTCGGACATTCCCGTGCGCGGTGTAAAATATCGCAAAACGCACGAAATATTATTAACAAATATCGCGTGACTTTTTATCATACAAATTACTCAAACTTGCATTTTTGTTTCGGAAGAATAGGATAATGGATAAATCACTTTTGAATTAGCGATATAAAACGCAACGCGAGCATCGGAAGCATAATCTGCGGTAAAGAAGTTGTTAGAGACAGCGATTCTAAAGGCCCGCGCCATTTTAATGTTACAACTCATTCTGGCACTACGTGGCGACACTATAGTCCCCTACGCTACATTGTATATATATACACATTCTTGCTTCTCCCCGTTGCCAGCGCACGTTGTCGCCTGTACTTGTAATCTTATCAACTAAATATAAGACAGTCCTTATTATACACTGAATCTGTTCGCGCACCATTCTCCCGATCCCTCTACCTCCGCTATCAGGTTATGGGCCCAGGAACGTTCGAGAAGTGCACGGAACAGTACGAACTGAAGTGAATCAGTTTCAGCTTCGCGAAGGTGTTAGGTTAGGTTAGATTGCACGCACGACAATCACGACCCGAGAAGATGAGTATGGCCGGACTAGCGCGCATCGAGGCGCTTAACAAGGATAATTACGATACCTGGAAACTACAAATGCAGGCATTATTGGTAAAGAACGATGCATCGGTGTACGTAAGCGGTGAGTCTATAAAGCCAACACTCGTAGCC
>NW_011963900.1:0-3779 GCF_000949405.1 Vollenhovia emeryi
CCCGTCACTCCAGCATCCCCTTAACCGAATTTTGGGGCCCCTTAACACTGGGGGCCCTGGTGCGGTGCATCCGCCGCACCCCCCCCCCCCTTTGCACGGCCCTGCTCGTGATCATTTGCCGCTCTTGACACCAGTCAGAACGGGCTTCAAATACTTTATAAAACGAGCATTACCCCTCTATAAACCGCCCTGTCGCAAAACAGTAACTAAAATGATGCGAGATAAATATGACGTACTTACTGTGAAGATTAGAAACATTATCAAAGAATTGGTTTCTTACTGTCTCACAGCTGACATATGGACTAATATTCAAATAACGACAAGTTATTTGGGATTGACTTTACACTATTACAAAAATGGAAAGAACATGCAGTCCGTTACAATCGGAGTACAAATATTGGATGAGAGTTACACTGCTGGCTATATAAGTACCATCATTTTGGAAATTAGTTGTCAGTGGGGCATCGAAATGGATAAAATATCAGTTATTGTGACTGACAATGGTGAAAATATGGTTAAGGCAGCAAAAGACACGTTTGGTAAAGCTAAGCACCTTCCTTGTTTTGCACATACTATAAATCTTCTGGCATATGATGTACTTAGCACTCATAAAGTTAACGGTACCATAGTTGATAATGTCGAAGGGATTTCAACACTTTTGAATAAAGTGAGAAAAATTATTACATTTTTTTAAAAAAGCGTGAATGCATCAGATTCTCTGAGGAAATTGCAATACCAGAGAGGCAAGAGTGAAGGTACAGCTTTACGGTTAATTCAAGACGTCAGCACGAGATGGAACTCGACCTATCTATCCCTAATACGATTTCGTGAACTTAGCGATGAAATCGGCATCACACTTTTAAAACATTCTGCTTCTCCAAACAAGCTTACTGGAGCAGAGTTAAACATAGTTAGAGTCATTTGCGAATTACTGGCACCACTGTATCAGGTGATAGAAGAATTATCAGCTGAGAAAGTGCCAACGGCATCTAAAGTGATACCATTACTCAACCTCCTGCAAATAGTATTTAATTTCTTTAAATTACATTTTATTTTATCACACATTTAATCTAACCTAATACTTTTTATTATTTCTATATTTTTCAGAGAATTTCTTCCGTTGAGATTAGCGACGAAACATCAATGGTAAAAAAAATGAAAGACCGTTTACTATTACAATTTGGCACAAGGTTCGGCCAAGTAGAGAAAGTTCGACCATTAGCATTAGCAACTTTGTTAGATCCTAGATTTAAAAAACTCCATTTTAACAAGCTACTTGCAGTCGCAGAAGTAATTAATGTTTTATGTAATGAAATTAACGGAGTTCGCCGAAATGTGTGGAACACTAGTTCCTCAACTCCATAAAGGTGATCAACATACATTGAAGTATGAAGATGATCTGTGGGCCATTCATGACTCACTTGCAACTAAGAGCGCTGTTGTTCAAGAAGAAGAGGTAGATGGAATTTCAATAGAGTTGCGTCAATTTTAAACTTACCTGTAACAAATCGAACAAATAATTCCTATGAAACTTGGATTTCTTTACAATCTCAGTTTCCAAATTTGTATCAACTAACAATGAAATATCTTTCAGTAGTAGCTACCTCGGTACCTGCAGAGAGATTGTTTTCAGAGACAGGTCTTATTGCTACTGACATGCGGAACAGATTAACAGGATCTAACTTGTCAATGCTTATTTTTCTTTCATCAATAGACGAAACAATATGGGTGTAAGAATAATATTTTACACCTCATTTAAATATAATATCATTTTTGATCACCGCTGCAGTATTTGCAATATTTGCAATTTTAATTTGTACCTCGAGTTATGTGCAATAATTTTGTTTTTATTTTATATGCGAATAGCCAATGTGGCAAGAAATGCGTCAACGTGACATGTCTATAGTGTTTAGTTTACTTTTTACTTTGTGGTTTAACATGTTTATTTTTTTTATCCAAGACTTCTAGTACCAGACTCTAGTATATAATAGTGTACTAATAATTAATTAACAATATTATGTTTAGCTATTAAGTTTTTCATTTGAGAAAAAATATAATTTCTTATAATATTATCTTATAATTTATTATAGTTTATTATAGGTATTCTTACTGTGGTTATAAAATAAAGTGTCTTAAGTTTAAAAAAATTTTAAATATTTAATTAATTAATTTATAACTAAAAAAATATTTATGTTAATCCTATTCCTATATTTATTCCATTTCCAATATCACGAAACACGGTAGTGTCTCGCGCCAAGTATAAGCGACAACAATTAAGCGACAAGCTAAACCACACGCGCGACACCGACCGTGTAGTTTACGCGAGTACGCGAGTTGACAGGCCCTCAGAATTTCGGATCTCAACAACGGCTGATCCGACGGACTTGAGACTGCGCTTAATCGATAGCGTGGGTACAATTTGCATAATAAAAGTGTTTTTACTTTTCTCCTACGTGCCCCATGAGTGGAGATATTGCAATGCAAAGTCCGCATGTTGGGCAGATTACGTAGGATTACGTATTAAGAACCGTCTTCGTCGTCTTGGTCGACAGTCCTTTTCACTTTTCTGCCGCAACGTGGCATTGGCGCTGCTGACGTGACTGACATTACCGATGTTACCGACGCGTAACATTACCGATGTTACATTATTACCGACGACTTCCGAAAGCTCGGTTTATCGCCGAGTGCGCGTAAACATGGCAAAGTTGTCAGTGTAAGTGTGCGCGATCAATGAACGTAAACATAATTGTTGTGCTAGATCTTGGATCGAGATCTCAGTCCGAGAACCGTGTAGTTAATATATTAATATTACCATTAATATTGCCTCGGACTGAGTACCCGAAAATCTAACATCGTAGACACAAGGTTAATCATCACGAGATACGATAGTGTTTTGCGCTAAGTATAAGCGTAGCTAGAACCGCGCGCGCAAGACCGACGGGTGTAGTTTACGCGAGTACGCGAGTACGGATTTGACAGGCCCTCAGATTTTTCGTTTAATATATTTGCTTGATTGGCTACACTATTTCTCGGACTGAAGACTCGTATAGAAGTCTAACATCGTGGTCAACGACACAAGGTTAATATCATACAAAACGGATATCGGTTCTTTCGTGGTTCTCTCTCGTAATAATAACTAGCGAGTTACCAGTTAACGGGCATAGTGTCTAGAGTTTATTTATAGTATTTAACACTACAAAAGGTGTGATATCACCCAAAAAACCTTTTAAAAAAAGGTAAGAAATGCACCAAGTATAAGCTCCAATGTTACTCTATCTCTTCTGCAAAAGTATCTTCTCTACAAAAATATCTTTCCTGCAAAAGTAGCTTCTTTACAAAAATATTTTTATAAAAATATCTTTCCAAAAATACCTTTTCAAAAATATTGTCTCTACAAAAATCTTCTCTACAAAAGTACCTAATGATATTCTTGGCTTTCAGGCTTTCGCGGCTGTTGTCTTCTTTAGTCTTCATGGCTTCCGGATGGTTGCCGCGTCCGTTTGCAGTGTGGTGCCGACGTTTCGCAGGCGTTGCAGTCTGCATCATCAGGGCTGGGAGACTCTGATACTGAGCTCCCTCGCGTTGCGCTCGTCCTTTTATACTCCTTCTTGGGGGGAAGGGGGGGGTAGTCAGAGGGCGGGGTAGTCAGAGGGAGGGGGGTCAGCCAATGGCGGCTGAGTTTTTTAAAAACAATCCACAGCCATCCTGAGACAAGCGTCGCTGAGACTACTCAGGGAGAGAATCGCGACAACCAAAAAGGGCCTAGCCGAGACTTCCAA
>NW_011963901.1:0-3780 GCF_000949405.1 Vollenhovia emeryi
TTTCTATCTTACATTTCACTATTAATTTCCAAGTTATATGTTGGATAGCTTTCAATAACATATGTTTTAGAGATTACGTACGAAATATTTCTCTGAAATGTTTTGTAATATTTCTGAAATATTTCAGTGAGAAGGATCATAAATGATTTCGATAAAACGTTTCAGAAATACTTCTGAATGATTTCAATGTTACATTTCAATATTAATTTCCAAGATATCTTTTGGAAAGCTTTCAATGACATGTGATTTTGATGAAACGTTTCAAAGATATTTCTGAATGATTTCAATTTTACATTTCAATATTAGTTTCCAAGTTATCTTTCGGAAAGCTTTCTGAAACTTGTTTTGCTGTGTGGGTTCTTATATTCTTCAACCTTGTATTGTAAAGATTTTAAAATGTCTGCACTTATACCAGGGCTAAAATCGAATTTTCTATACCATTGACGTACAGTCTCCGGATGTGGTAAGCCACTAATCACCTGTCTTGTATACTCGTAGGCAGCCGCCGAATAGAACATCAAGCTAGGTGCAAACTCTTTCAATTCATCTGGATAATAATTTTTTTTGTAGATAGGACATTTTGGAGGATTTCGGTCAATGCAGGACTTATTGTACGCTATTAGGAAAAAATAGAAATAAATACAGGTTACGTTAGACTTGTGCTTTGTATTATTTTATTTTCATGTTAACAAATGTACAGTGTAAATTATGATATGTAAATATCACAAAATGTGTATGAGGTATAACGTAAAAAATGGTAATGATGGCTTATTATGTATAGCATACATGTTCCGAAGAGATTCATTTTTAGAATGATTTATAATACATTCAATTTCAATTATAGTTAAAAAAATTGATCAAATAAATGAAATAATTTTATGTACAATTAATAATTTAATTATATATGAAATAATATAATTCCTAACATTGATTGAAAATCTTATTAATGATTTACAAAAAAACAATTCGCAGTAAATATTACTTCAGGGATCTCTCTGGATAGATTTAGAACAACTCAAAGATTTATGCTTCATAAAACTTCGGGTGAAATCAGACTGTGAACTTTAGACTCTTACCTTAGCCCGGGTCTACAATAGGTGTAGTAAGCCTTAAGCCGTAAAAATTGACCAATCACAGTCTGAAGCGAGGAGAATAATCGCTTGTGATTGATCAATTTCTTATGGCTTAAGGATATAAAATCATTTCTACACCTATTGTAGACCCATATAAAATCATTACTACACCTATTGTAGACCCAAGCTAACTCATACCTTTTAAAGATATTTATTACTTAATATGGATGAACATCGATTAATGCAATAAATATCTTTAAATGGTACGAGTCTAAAGTTCATTGGTAACATGAATCGTTCATGAAACCTTTAAGATTACATCTTCAAGTTTAGAGAAATGTTTCATGCTACTAGGCCATAATCAAAATAGTGGTATCATAAACATACCTTCAGATCATCGACAGCATTACTTGACAGAAGATTTATCGTGTAACTGTGAAAGCAAATCTTTAAGGTTTTTGACTTTCTTTGATAGTCGACTAACTTGCTTTTGGAGACTATTTACTCGGGTTTTGTGTGTTTTCAGATATTTCTTAACCACATTATAGCATTCGGGCGAAGTAAAATCTTCAGGGCAAAGATCTCCAATAAATTTGACAGTTCGTACCTTATTGCATGTGGTGGCTTCGTCTGTAGATCGTTTTCTTTTTCTGTAAAAACAAAAAAATATGAAAATGATGCTGTTTAAAAATTTTATATATTTTTCTTACTATATGTTGTGACTTACCTTGTTGACATTGAATCGTTCTGATTATTGTCCGCATTATATAGAGGCACAGGAGATAAAACATCTTTAATTTCTCTAGGGTGTTGGACTGCTGAATTTTCATTATTTAAGATATTTACTGATAGTTCTGATAGTTCTGATTCACAAGATTCTGACTTTTCGTTGACCAACTTCAATTCCCTAATGATAATAATTTTTTTATAATAAAGAATAAATGTTATTCCGGAGTTTTATCAGATAAATTTACCTTGTATCGTGTAAACCCTGGCATTTTTCTGCTGTAGGAATTGCTCCTTTTATTAAATGTCTTTGAATGTTATTAAGCTTATTGATTTTATATTGGAAAAAACTTGGTTTAAAATGATCACTGCACACTTTGCTGTAATTAGAAACATTTTTTCCGATTACAGCAATCCACTTTGCTCTCAAATCTTCTGACCGTGGTATGCTTGAAAAAAATGTTTATTATAAATACATTGTAGGTTAGGTATAAACCATTTTTGTTTCAATTCAAAGTAATATACGTACGTATGGAATGTAATATCTGCATGAGAGCCAGAATGCGATTTGCAAATGCAGCAATAAGACATTGTTTATTTTGTATTTTACGAAATAAATTTATAAAATATCTATTGCTGACAGCCTATACCAGAGTACGCTTGCCTACGCCGCACTATAGAGTGGGTCAAGGGAGAGTGTGGCCAGTAATCCGGAAGCCGCCATTTTGAGAACAATCAGATTGAATTAAGCGCGACTTTCGAAAGCGTATATATATTGTAAATGTGAGAGAACATAGCTACCTTGGTAAATAAAATTTTTAAGGATTGAAAATAATGTAAAATAAATAATCACTTATCACTTTTTATAAAAGTTTATTTATTTAAGAAAAATATTACATCACTAATAAGTTATAGTATAAATCCTTGTCCATGATCTGAGAATTGTGTTCAAGTTCTACTTCTAATTATAAAAGATGTGTAGCCAACTTGCAGCTTTTACAGAAAAGCGGCAATTTCATCATACAGCTTAAGGCCAATATTACATTTGTTGTACAACAAATTTTTTAATCGTACTGATTGACTATAAAATATAATTTTTAGAGACCCGAGAAATTTTCTATTTTGCAGCCAACATACTTAAAAAATTTGTAGTACAACAAATTTAATATCGGCTCAATACTTACAATTAGTTTCGAAATATTAGAGAAAATCGTTAAATAGAATATGCATGATCTTCACTCATCGTACTTCCATGATGAAATCAATCGTATTTGTTCAAATGTAGACACCAATTTGTTAATATTGCAGATTCTCCAATGATGCTTTTACTATCTGGAACGAATATACAGGTAATGTAAAGGTTATATTTTGAAATGCACGTGATTATGTTGTTCGAATTATTGATAATTTATTACAGAAATTATAAAATATGTGATATTTTCCAAAAAGTAGGATTAACATTAAGTAATCTCATAAAGAAACAAACGAACATTAACATAAAGTAATCACATAAAGTAACAAACGAAGAAACCATCAACTTTACAAAACATATAACTCTTATTTTGTACGGATATGCATTGCCATCGTCTTACTGGCATAAGTATTTTTAATACTAACTTTAGATTTGTTTGAGTAGATTTTCAATCTGAATACAGTAAACCTTCGAATGATTTTCTTTTTTAATTGATGACATTCAGGTAAAAAAAAGGAATAGCTTCGAACTTAGAAATAAACAGATTGTTAAGTAATCTCATAAAGAAACAAACGAACATTAACATAAAGTAATCACATAAAGTAACAAACGAAGAAACCATAAACTTTACAAAACATATAACTTTTATTTTGTACGGATATGCATTGCCATCGTCTTACTGGCATAAGTATTTTTAATACTAACTTTAGATTTGTTTGAGTAGATTTTCAATCTGAATACAGTAAACCTTCGAATGATTTTCTTTTTTAATTGATGACATTCAGGTAA
>NW_011963902.1:0-3780 GCF_000949405.1 Vollenhovia emeryi
TAGCATTAATTATACACGCCGTACCTGCAACTCAGGTAACGGTCGAAAGAGCCTTTTCTGCTATCAAGTTCATATTGAATGATCTTCGGTACAGACTATCTCCTACTCATTTAGAGCAGATTACTATTCTGAAATTAAATTCTTCCTAAGCTTATTTACTTATTTACTTACCTATGTCAATTACAGAGAGCGCAAGTTTTTTTTCGTTATAAACTTATATTTTTATTTAAGTAATAAAGTTTTGATATTTATGATGTAATCTATGTATTATTTCATATTCATTATGTTCTATGAAATCAGATATCATCATTTTCCATGAAAAATTAGATATATCTCTTAAACGATTATTCCTTTTGATTTATTTATGGTCTCATTCGATTAAGCGTGCAAAAATCCTGTAAAATGTACCACCCTAACAGTGACTAATTGTTGTATTGTAGTCAATAAATCAGGTTGAGTTTTATTTTTGAGGGAAATATTTTTACTTAAGGAATAACATTTACTTATGAGTGATTTATTTTCTCTCAAAAGTAACTCTCGCGGTGTGATTTTTGAGCGATTGACTAGGAAATAAAAGTTGCAGTTTGATGAAATTCAAGAAATAATTTTAAAAAATGAAAAATAAAAGTCAAAGTCATGACATGGTTTTTCTAAAAAAATAATAATTATCGATTTCAATCCCTGCTTATAAGTACAAACGATTCCGTAAATAATCCAGTAATGACCCGGTTTTTCAAAGGAATTTTTAAATTAAGACCTACTAAACCAAAATACGATTCAATTTGGGATAGTGAAGTAGCCTTAAAGTGGGCAGAAAAGTTAGAGCCATTACATACATTAGATTTAAAACAGCTTACTTATAAATTAGTAATATTATTGGCGCTCGCCACGGCGCATAGAGTCCAAACTCTAGCACTGATCAGAATCGATCACATTTTTCCTTCACACGATGGAATTGAGATAAGAATCTCTGAAGCAATAAAAACGTCGAAAGTAGGTGCAGAGCAACCTACGTTTTTTCTACCTTTCTTTGAAAGAAGGCCTAAAGTATGCGCGGCAAGAACACTCATGCATTACATAGATACGACCAAAGATCTGAGAGATAAAGCAAAAACCCTATTTGTTACAATAAACAAACCTCATCGTGCCGCAACCTCACAGTCACTAAGCAGATGGATAAAAGACTGTCTCAAACAAGCGGGCATTAACACCCATTTCACGGCACACAGTACAAGACATGCGGCGACCTCGACAGCAGACGCCAAAGGATTAGACATAAATATCATTCGGAAAACAGCTAGCTGGTCAGGACAATCCAAGATGTTCGCTAGATTCTACAAAAGACCGATTTTAACTGACCATGCAAATTTTGCGGCAGTAGTTCTGGGCGACGACTAGAGCATAGTTGTGCCTTTTCTGTACACTAGGCACAGACTAATACAGACTTATGTCTCTAGTCATAAATTGAACGAATAAAAGAAAAAAATGGAAAATTTCTAAAGTAAAGTCTATCACTCTAAACATCTACCATGTTTGTAATCCCGAAGAACGAGACTTGAAATATAATTGAAAATCAAACGAACTTACCTGTCAGTGACGTTCGATTGTAATTATATGATAGTCTCGTTCAAAGGGATTACAACCCACCCTTAAGAATTATTCCCCCCTCCCTAATATGAATTTTCCACTTCTAAGTATATATGCAGAGCTCTAAAATTATGAAGACGCAATGGCCACCGTGGTGCGCAGGCGCATATAGAAAGTGAGCTTTAGTATACTCTCTAAACCTTGTGACGAAACCTAGCGGAAGTAGCGGTACTACCATGTTTGTAATCCCTTTGAACGAGACTATCATATAATTACAATCGAACGTCACTTACAGGTAAGTTCGTTTGATTTTCAATTATGCGTCAGATCTTTCCAGATCTGAGCAGATCTTTCCGGATCTGAGTAGATCTCGACAACATAGAACTTACAAAAATTTCGTTCTCCTCATTATAGGTATTAATTTGTACACCCAATATTGGGCATTATATGAAATATAGATAACTCTGTGAAGGGAGAGTTGTATGTATTTAATTAAATACAGATATATTAAATAAAAATTGCATAAAATATATTTGTTCATATATTTATTAATATTTATCATAGACGAATATATTTATAGTTATATGTATACAACTATACCCACACAGAACATGACGTCCATTGGACGTCCATATAACCTCCATAGTTCCATGGAACATCTATCTCCACGATGGATGTTGAATAGACCTCTAATAGAACTCCATATTATCTCCGCGATAAATATATCGTCTGTAAATCTATTACAGATGTCAAATGGATATCTATGACAGACAATACATGGATAAATATATGTATTTGTACATACATGTTCACGTTTTTACCAAAACAATATTTAATTTTAATATAAATGTTAATTATAATTTTCAAATGTATTGAAAGTATATTTGAAAATATGTAATATTATATATTTCAAATAATTGAAATAAAGGGCTCACAAATGGATATAGACGTTTCGGTCCTTATTGGACCATCTTCAGTATAATAAAAAAGAACACAATTTAGAACATTATTAAGCTAGGAATACAAATTAAAATTTAAAACAACTTATACGCAGTCGGTCCGATAAGGTTGTAACCGGGGACTTTCGTGATATTTGCGCGGATAACTCGTGGCAGTCCAGGGTTCGGGCGGCAGGATTGGCAAACAAGCGTATACTCGGTTTGATTCTTGACTACACTTAGATTTATTTTATATATGCTTATACCTAGAATTACAAGTACTCTTAGACTAATCGCTTACATCTACTTATATCTACTTATATCTACGCATAGGCAGCTCGGGCTGCGGCTTCGTATCTCTGTCTGTTTGGCGCGTTGCGCGTGACGTATATCGGCCGCGGGTATCGGCTCGGTGGCGGGGCGGTGTGTTCGGTACTCCGGCGCGGGTCCGTTCGGTATCGCGGCGCGAGTTGGTTGGCGGACCTGTAGCGGCGCGAGCGTCGGTATCGGTATCGCGACGGTTCGGTTGGCGGGACTGTAGCGTCGTGAGCGCGGTTGCCGATCGGAGCGGGGCTGTCACTCAGCACGTGGTCGCGGTCCCCTCAGCTCGGGGCATGGGATGCGAGGTTAGGTACGGTGCGGGGGAGCCGCTCAGCACGCGGCCGTGACTAGGAGTTTGTCCACTCACCACGCGGACCGACGGGAGGTGCCACTCAACCCGTGGCTTAGGGGCAGTGCTCAGCGCGCACTAGGCTAGCGGTGTCGCCGACTCAACTCGTCGACGGGGAAGCGGTGTTGCTCAGCGCGCAACGTGGGGAACTCTTCCTGGCTCACTTCGCCGGGTCGAGCGGTGCTGTCAACTCAACTCGCTGACGGGGAAAGAGTGCTCTGTCAGGTTTCCGAGGGCTTTTATACGGTTGGCTCGTGGGCGCGGGAGTGAGTGCGGTGCGGGGTGAGACGGAGCGAGGTGGGGCGTAACGATTCGCTTATTGTTAACGGCTTGTGGCCCGGTGACTTGTTACAAGATTATAATAAATAAAAAGACAGAACATATTAAAAGATAGCGCAGTGTCATGAGTGCATATTCATATACCGCACATCAGACGACGACTTCGCACGCGGCAAGGTATCAGATAACACCTGCCGCATGCGACGAAAACGAGTATCCGGAGCAAAGTACGAATCCATCGAAGCTGCGCATACAGTTGCTAACGGAATAACTGCTGACTAAACAATAAGCGACCTTTTTTTTTTT
>NW_011963903.1:0-3783 GCF_000949405.1 Vollenhovia emeryi
AACACTATATAAATCTTCGAGTGTCCGATAAATATTGCGCGCGACCGAGTTCAATATTACGGTTGTTTATTTTCACTCGGCACGAACCGGTTACGCGGAAGGCAATGGCGGCACAGAGAAGAGATAGAGAAGAAGAAAAAAAAAAAGGGGTGGAATATGCCCGGGCAGCTAGACAATATGGCCGCCTTCTAAGGCACGTGTTCCGCGCGTGTCCAAAATGGCTATATGTTATTCTGGTCCACGTTCCGCGACGGTAAGACGCGTGAACGACCTTTAACGTTATGCCCACCAACGTCCCGCAACGAAAGGACACGGGGCGGTTGTTAAC
Source organism: Vollenhovia emeryi (assembly GCF_000949405.1). Classification (NCBI taxonomy): domain Eukaryota; kingdom Metazoa; phylum Arthropoda; class Insecta; order Hymenoptera; family Formicidae; genus Vollenhovia; species Vollenhovia emeryi. The sequence continues at coordinate 329 of NW_011963903.1, forward strand.
GCCCAACGCTTTTTAGTCCGCGTGGGCCTACCGGTCACTGCGCGAACGTTGAAATTTCCGCCCACGACCGAACGTTATTGAACGACGCACTTAATGCGACGCGTGAAACGGTATGAATGCCGTTAAAAATGTCCCCGTGAAACAGGTACCGACGCACCACCTGTGGCAGCCGCTGACGCAGACACGCGATAACACGGTCACCACCGCATAGAGACGCGTGGAACAGTGACTGTCGCCTGAATACTACCAAACAGCAACCGACACAAAAAGGCGATAACGCGATAACTAATTGGGTACGTGAGAACACTCTATCACACGTGGCGAGTGGAAAAACTTGAGGCACTGCCGAATGCGATGAAACAGCCGTCGACGCGGTATCACGGAAAAAACCGCGACTGGCGCACCCCGGTCAGAGCCAAACGTATGTGAGAACAACGGTTCTTTGTCTCTTGAACACGCCAAACACTCGCGCCCACTTCTGAAGCTGTAAGGCTCGTCTTAGATCCGGGAGGTAACCTGGATCGACTAAGGAAAGCCTTGGTGTCAGGATAGCCCGTGGGGAGGAGAAACCGCGGTCGGTGTAGGCGCGAATAACGAGACTTCGTTGCTTGAAACAATCTTATATTTCACTGTACGTATATCACTCGCCACGTGTCGTGTCGTTCTGCCTAGCTCTTGCTTCACCCGGCAGGAGGGTCCCCACTCGCGGGGCTCCGCCAATCAGACACCCTCGTGCCGACAGGAAGCAGGGCGCACGCATGCCCTGGCGCTGCCGTCGGTAGCGCAGCCAATCGCTGCCGAAGTAGCCATTGCGCACGTAGGCTACTTCCGGTATAATCCGGGGTGAAGTAAGGCATCACCTTACAATAGAAACATTTTTTAAAGCTAAAGAGAAAATTTTTTAATTCCTACTTCTTTAGAATTTCTGTTGTAAACGTCTTATCGTCATGTTTATAACGCTTTTGAGACATACCCCAGGTAGCACGTTTCATATATGATTCCTAAACATATTTAATGTTTAATAAATGTTTAGGAAACGTATAAAAACCAACATGTGCTACATATGAGGTGTGTTGTGTGAGAAATGTTCTAGAAGCTTTATACATAACATTCTTTTGCTGAATAATATTGGAAAATATGCTTTATGGTATATTTTTCAGTATTATTCATCAGGATAGTTATATTTACAGAACTTCCTGAGCATCCTCTTCATTAATAAAGTACAGCAATTTACCATAAGGAAATTACCATAAAAAAATGAATAAAGTGATGTACATATTATAACCCAATGTGCACGTGGAGGTTGCCGATCGGATTTTGCACATCGTGTGGCTCTAAAGAGGGCCAGTGGTGTATTCATATCGAACATACTGGGATATGATGGGAAGAAGGCTGCGTGACTTGTAGGGCCACACGATGTGCAAAATCCGATCGGCAATCTCCACGTGCACATTGGGTTATGCTGATGTCGACGGTAATGAACGAAAATACAAGGGTTACTTCAAAAAGTTGTAACTTGGCGAAAAAAATCGCAGTAACTTTTTTTTAATTGAAGGGAAAGTACACACTTTTTGATGCTTTGAGCAGAATTAGCGAGGAAAAATTTCCTACGCCCGACCACCTTTTTTTTTTTTTTTACGTGTGGAAATCCTTTATGGATACCCGGGCCCCCCTCTGGGAAGGGAGTTTACAAGTTGGCCCGGGTTATGTGGGACTGCCCCCCTAATGGCGATCGGGTGCGGCCGCTAGCTTTGCGACCGCTGGGCTTACCGCACTAAAACCACACGGTGGACTGCGCTGTGCTTTACTTGGGGGACGCCCAGGATGTGGCAGAGCCATTACTTCTGGGCGCACGCCCGACCACCTGGCCAAAGTTGGTTATTTCTTAGGTAAAAATGTGTCCTTTTACATTTTAAAAGCTACAGCAGCGCAGATGCATTCGAGGAAAAATCTGGTGACTAGTTTTTGAAGCTGAAAGTGCAAGCTTTAATTTAAAAAAAATGATCTTGCTACGATGATTTTTAACGGAGATATCGTCGGTAATGTCAAAAACACAAGGGTTACTTCAATGAGCTGTGATTTGGCGAAAAAAAATCGTAGGAACTTCTTTTTTTTTAAATTGAAAAGAAAAGTATACACTTTTTGATACCGTAAGCAGAACTGGCGAAGAAAAATTATTACACTCCGTACAGTGCGTCAAAGTGTACAATTTTTTAGAGAAAAAACATGATCTGGATTTTGAGAAAGTTCCGGGAAATGGGAAGAGTGAATGCAAAATCCAATAAGAGTTTCTTAAAGCAGAGGCTTTGCCCCATAAAATGAAAAAACTTTTTAATTCGACCAGTTTTCGCGAAGTTACGCTTATTTGAAATTCGCGAAATTTTGATGTAAATTTCTTGTTGCGTTAATTTTTTTGACCAGTGTATATTTTTTCAATTATTATTTACTATAAGTATATAAACCTATCCAGGTAGTACGTGATGGTTCGTATACGTTTCATATATGTTTCTTAAACGTATCTAATGTCTAGTAAACATTTACGAAAGGTATAAAAATCAATGCGTGCTACACAAAATAAATATTTTATAAATAGGTTGAAATTTTAATTTTAATAGTTTTTCGATAATGCTAAAGAAGGAAGCACAAAAAATTTGCTTCTATGTGAAATCTAAGAAAAGAAAAAGCCTGAAGTGTAAAATATACCCACATGCGCATATTGAAAGATTAACTGTAGAAACGTAAAAAATACATTTCTTAAATCACGGTTTCAAAATCGTTTCCGTTCAAACGTTTCTCAATGGTTCTCTACGGTTATGAAACTATATGTATATACATTTAAAAAACGTATATGACCAATATAAACGTAAAAAACCAATATGTGCTACCTGGGCCGTGTCTCGTGATTTTAATTTTTAACCCTGGCTGAGGTAATATTTAATAGTAATATTTTGTAATAATATTTTTGGGTAATAAACAGTCTAACGTTAATTCACGACAGTTATATATCGTGCTAAATTTGAAATCATAATATTTTAATTTGCAAATTATTTCTGATAATTGGTTAACTACTGATTTCTTTGTTGTTTTAGGTATGTTAAAATGATCAATACCTGTTATTCGTCCTCGTCTTTTTGGCAAGCATTAATTAGTACGTTCGTCTTGGCTGGTGTTATATTTAAGGTTAGGTTAGGTTAGGTTAGGTTAGGTTAGGTTAGGTTAGGTTAGGTTAGGTTAGGTTAGGTTAGGTTAGGTTAGGTTAGGTTAGGTTAGGTTAGGTTAGGTTAGGGTTAGGTTAGGTTAGGTTAGGTTAGGTTAGGTTAGGTTAGGTTAGGTTAGGTTAGGTTAGGTTAGGTTAGGTTAGGTTAGGTTAGGTTAGGTTAGGTTAGGTTAGGTTAGGTTAGGTTAGGTTAGGTTAGGTTAGGTTAGGTTAGGGTTAGGTTAGGTTAGGTTAGGTT
>NW_011963904.1:0-3785 GCF_000949405.1 Vollenhovia emeryi
GCGAGTACGCTAAAAACAATTATTCGCACGGAAAAGCGAAAAGGAGCAATGATGAGCGTAACTACAAAGAAAAGAGCGCCAACTCAGCGGCAAGCAGTGACGACGATGAGAAGGAGGAAAAGAAGAAGCGTCGCGCGCTAGAGTATCAGGTTGCACACGTGAAAGATACACCGAGACGTAACACGGGTTTAGATTTGATTAACCTGCCCATTCAGGAAACGAAGCGAGGAAAAGCGAGCATGCTATTTGACACAGGTGCCGCAATATCACTAATTAAAGTAAAGCACCTAAAGGGCGAAACGCTAATCGAAGAAAACGAAATAACGTTAACAGGCATAACAGGTCACAAGGTAAAGACCTTAGGAAAAATCAACGCGACAATAAAGCTGAAGGAAGCCCGAATAAAACACGCCATGTATGTCGTGAAGGATGACTTCCCAATGGAATATGATGGAATCCTTGGAGTCGATTTTGTGAAGAAACAAAAGGCTAAGTGCGACTACGGCAGAAAACAGGTAACAATAGGACAGCAAGTCTTAAAACTGTACCCATACTGTAAAATAGCACTAAACCCACGAAGTGAAACGATCATACAAGTGGCTACTGATAAGAATAAGATCGGCATAATACAAGCCGAGGAAGCAAGGCCAGGAGTATTCATAGGAAATTGCCTGGTGGAACCAAAAGACTTCATATGCGCAGCAAGCATTTTAAATACTACTGACGCGGTGATAGAGATGCCGATGCCGCAAGTAACCATAAAGGAAGTCGCTCAAAGCGAGACAGAAGAAATCAACGTGACACATATAGAGTGTGTAAACGGAGAAATTCCAAGAAGCAAAAAAGTAACCGAGCTATTGCGCACGGAACATTTAAACCACGAGGAAAGAAAATCAATAATCGAAATTTGCACAGAGTACAGTGATATATTTCACATGAACGGAGAACCTCTGACTTGCACGGAAACGGTAAAGCACAAAATTGCCACGCAGGCAAATAGCTCCCCGGTCAACGTGCGACCATATCGCCTACCGGAAAAGCACAAGCAGGAGGTAGACCGGCAAGTGCAAGAAATGTTGAAACAGCATAATAAGACATAGCACGAGTCAGTGGAATGCGCCACTGTTAGTGGTACCGAAGAAAGCAGACGCCTCAGGAAAACCGAAACTACGAGTCGTAGTCGATTTCAGAAAGGTAAACGACCTGACAATAGGCGATTCGTTCCCGATACCAAACATGACGGACATATTAGATCAGTTGGGAAATGCAAAATATTTCTCGACGCTGGATCTAGCTTCGGGATACCATCAAATAAAAATGGAGGAAGCTGATAAGGAGAAAACAGCATTTTCCACTCCACATGGGCACTACGAATATAATAGGATGCCCTTTGGTCTAAAAAACGCACCAGCCACGTTTCAAAGAGTAATGAATGCCGTATTAACCGGATTACAGGGACTCAAGTGTCTCGTATACATAGATGACATAGTCATATATGCGCATAGTCTGCAGGAACACAACAAACGACTCGTTGAAGTATTAAAAAGGCTGAGAGAGAATAATCTAAAATTACAGCCGGACAAGTGCGAGTTCCTAAGAAAAGAGGTGACGTACCTCGGACACAAGATAACAGATAACGGAATCCTTCCGGATCCAACGAAATTAGAAGCCGTTAAAAGGTTTCCGACACCAGAAAAAGAAAAGGATATCCAGGCCTGCATCGGATTAGCAGGATATTATAGGCGATTTATAGAAAATTTCTCTAAAATAGCAAAACCCTTGACAAACGTACTGAAGAAGGGAACAAAATTTGAGTGGACGGAAGAGCAACAGCAAGCGTTTGATATTTTAAAAGAAAAATTGACGACAGCACCCGTACTACAATATCCCGATTTCGAACAGCCGTTTATAGTGACGACTGATGCATCTGATCATGCGATTGGAGCAGTATTATCGCAGGGAGAAATAGGAAAAGACAGACCAATAGCATACGCGAGTCGAGTCTTAAATAAAGCCGAACAAAATTATAGCACTACAGAAAAAGAATTGCTAGCCATAGTATGGGCGGTCAAACACTTCCGACCATACCTATACGGAACGAAATTCACTATAGTCACAGACCACAAATCTCTAGTGTGGCTATTTAGTGTAAACGATCCAGGATCGCGCCTAATAAGGTGGCGATTAAAATTAGAGGAGTACGACTACGTAATCGTACACAAAGCAGGTGCGATAAACAAAAATGCTGACGCGCTCAGTCGACACGTTGCTGACGTGAACACCGTCGAAGAGACACACTGCAAATCTAAGTGTCTTATTTTAAAACATTTATAATGCTTAAACCCTTGTAGTCAACTTTTAATCGTTTAGAAACGTTTTCAATATAAAAACACATCAAGTGCTTTTTTAAAAATGTTTTATATGTTTTACTTTAATGCGTTTGTGTTTTAACTATTTAAGCGTTTCAAACGCATTGTTAGGGTGGGCATCACATGTTTATTGGTATACGTAAAATGATAAATTTAGCTTCAAATTAATGTGAGTTTTTATTTTCATGTAATATAGATATAATTTATAAATGTTATAGATAAAAGATAAAATAACAAAATATTTATGTAGTTTATAAAAAATTATCTTTGACAACAGGCAATAGAAGTTTTGTTGTTGAAAACTATAAATATAAAAAATTTTTTTTAAATTTTTGTAATGATATATGGACAAAAGAAATCCCGAAAAAGTAAAATTGGATCAATTGTGTAAGAATCCCATTATATTAAAAAAGTTTTTAAAAATATGAGACCTCTTTAAGAATTAAAAAGAAAACATTAAAGATTTTATCGAAATATGATTTAGCAAAAAAATTTCAATGTTTATCAGACCTGATTACCTCATCGACTTTTTCTGCATCTCTCTGTCGTATAAATTTAAGCAAAACTTGATTTTTCTGAATTGGAGTTCCAATCACTTCGTGGTCTAAATATTCCAATATGTTGCGGTAGGGTTTAGGAAATTCAAATAATCGACAACATATCATTAATGTAAATAATTTAATATTTCCGTACCCTCTTCTTTCTGATTTTAAAATTAGAAATGCAAGATTTATTCCATTAATTAATCATGAGCGATGTGAATTTCTTGAATAAATTTAAATCTTTAAAAATTGTAATGCATTGATACATTTTCTAAATAAAGTATAATGCATATATAAGTTAAATAGAACGTTTATAAAGTGTACAAATTATTTCCTATATAATATATAAGTGGCTGCAGAGTTTATGTGTTTTTTTCTTTAAACGCTTTTTCTATTGATAAGCGCTTTACTTTAATTCGGTTTTAGTATTTTACATTTCACGTGCAACATGTAAAAACGTTAATAAACGTATTATTTGTCTAAAATGTATTAAGTGTTTTACAATAAAACATTATGGTGTTTTAAACTAACGTATTAAACAGTTATCTTGTTTTATTTTTATAAATTTGATTGAATAAAACACTTTAATATTTTATTTTAAAACACTTCATAAAACACTTAAATTATAAAACACTGTAATGTTTTATTTTAAAACACTTCATAAAACACTTAGATTTGCAGTGGACACGACGACGGAACGCGAATACTCAGAAGAGGAAAAGAAGAAAATACTGTATGAATACCATGATGCGCCTGTGGGAGGACATCAAGGAGTAGAACGCACCATACGAAGAATTCGGTTGACTCATAATTGGAAAGGGTTAACGAAGGATGTGGAAGAGCACATCGCAAAATGCGAAAAATGCCAAAAAAA
>NW_011963905.1:0-3785 GCF_000949405.1 Vollenhovia emeryi
TATATAACTTTTCTTCTCAGTTTAACCCAATCTACTATAATCTTTGGGGTCGTCCATATCGAATCTGACACCCTGTATAATATAATCGTAATAATTGTAGACTTCCCACACAACACATGTAGATACTGAGAAAGCTCTGAGAATATCTCAACAGTACATTACGTATATTCTCATAGCTTTCGAATATGTTCTATGATGTACTGAGTACGTACTGAGAATGCACTAATGTCCGCTTTTTCTCATACATAGTATGTGCTGAAAATATAAATGTGCCGCTTTCGAAGCTTATTAGCTAAATGTAAACGTTCTTTTTCTTGTACATTATTCAGTTTTACAAGATACTGCCAATTAATGGATTCACCATTCGGATCAATTATTGTTGATTGTTCACCAAGATAATTATGTATTAGTTTCAGCCCATGACAAGGATAAAAAAACACGACAACTTGTTCACCGGTGTTTAGGGTGTTTGAAAGCAGTCTGAAAACAATGTAGTACATCGAAATTACAATTGAGGATCGAACACATACTTATATTCGATGGTGCACCGTCAAAAGTCACACTCACAATAGTCATGTCATGCTCATTGCAACAAAGTTAGTGCCTGAAGAACCAGATTAGATTTTTGTTCAGCGTTAGTACCATGAACAAGAAAGTAGCCTATTGGTATTTTCCAGCAGCCGTTAATGCAATTTACAATAAAAACCAAAGCCTCTTTAGCAATAAGACCTTCAGAACATTCAATGTTAGGTCCCTTCTCGCAATAACCAGTAAAAATGTGCCCATCATATTCCTCATGCTGGCGAATAGCCATTTCATCGAAAATCAAACGCACCGAACAGAGGATATTCGACAACTTTAGCACGTTCTTTAATAGATTTTAATGATTCTGAATGAAAACCCGGTTGAACATTAACTGATGTGTACCATTTACTGATTGTTTTTGTATGAGGCAAACATATTGTGTCTTTTGAACGAACATATCTGTAATTTAAGCACGCGGTGAATAATAATGGAGGGTTAATGCAAATGATTTTAATTCTGGACTATATATTGTCTTTCTTTGGGCATATTTTTAACTTTTGATATTTGACGTTTTAGCAAATGTACATTAAATTTACTTAGGTCTTTCAGCACATCCAATTGCTCAGTTCCAAGAATATTTTTCTGTTTTAATGCCTTTAAAACAGTCTCCATCTGAGCGATTCGAGTGTCTCTCCTTCGCAGCTGTTGTTGAAGATTTTTAATTTTTTGTTTATAAAGCAGTGAAGAATTTCTTAAAACTTTCTTGAGGAATACTTTCCTGGGAGTATCTTCTGGCAGAGGTGTTGTACATGTTCTTGGCTTTAATCTATATGCAGTTTTCGGGGTTGATACAGAAGAGCATTCCAATTTATCTGTAAATAATGAAGAATTAATAATGTTTTGATTCATAGTAAACCAAAATAATATGATTATCATTTATATAATACTAAATAGTTATTCTGCAATGATTAGCAAAAAACGCGCTTTTTGGAGGAAATGTATATTTTAAACAAATGCCAAGTCACAAATAACACAGTTCAAATAAATGTGTAAATATTTTTGAATGTTCCGATTTATTTTAAATAATATTTTTGTATTTTCAAAACTTGTATGTTTCTTTCCTGGCTGACTTAATTACAACTTAAAAATTTCTTGCTAATTACAAATCTTATGAAATAATCCTAGAAAACACTTTCATTAATACTCACCATTTATTTCATCCGACAATTCATTACTTGGTTGATGTAGGGGAGAATATTTCAATTGTTCAGATTCTGCTACACATTCTATATAAACATTGATTAAGAATTATTAATATTTCCCCAGAGCACAGAGAATCCAAAAGAATCCAAAAAGACTTCGTTTTTATGTCATCATTTCTGTGAGCTCTTTTATTAAAAAAGAATTCTTTTCCAAAAGGAACTCGGAAACAATGACATAAAAATGAAGTTTTTTTATTCTCTGTGCTTTTGATTCTCTGGGTTCACTATAAAATAATATAAACTTCTGAAAATATCGAAATAAATTCACACTCTCTTGTATAATTGTTAATAAGTTCTTAAAGATCCAGGAAAAGACTTTAGAATTATTAATATTTTAATAATTCTCAATTATTTTTCTTTTGATGAGTTGTAAATATTTTGTAAATTGTTTTCTTTAGTTACATACCTTTTAATTCCATTTGTAATGTATTACTTGGTGGACCTGCATCAAAATTATGTTCGGAGTCTTTTAAAAGGAGGTTATCATTTTCATTATGAAAATCTTCTATTCTTTCTGAACATGGTTCTTCCACCGTATCGTCAATTTCCATGGAATAGTCATTCACCTGTTTAAAAAAGATTGTAATTAATAATTATAGCTTCTGTTGAAAAAATAATACAATATAACGACGTTACATATACTGCAATACTGTACCTGTTTTGGTAATGCATTTTCTCGAAGCCTAACATTACTTATAAGTGAAGACCTATCCAAGTCAGCATCTGCAAAATGCACCGAACATAAATATGCATGTTGTGGTATTTCAGATTCATTAATACCCAACCGTTCCAACCAAACTTTACGTATCTCTGCATTTTTCGGAAACCTAAAGTAATAAAAAGTATGATTTTCATCCTAAAATCACTTCATCCAATTAAAAAACCCCAAAAATAAAAGATTAGTACTAAAACAAATTTTATTACTAATTTCAATAATACCTATTATATATATACTTACTTGTGAAATGATATTTTTCCATGCACTTCCTCGTACTTTTTTTGAACTTTACTTTTTGAGTTTTCAGTCCCTCGGTTTTTGCAGGTCTTCAAATTACAAGACGGCATTTTATTACCTGCAACTTTATAAATGTATTGTATTTATGCACTTACACGTGATTTTTTTAAGTTTACCTTTTTATGGAAACGTCTTTCAACCGTTAGGTTTATGTCAGCGTGATGCTAAAAATTCCTTGACATTTAAGGTGCATTTTCACGTGTCGCTCGAACCGGCCGTTTCAGCGACAAAAAGGGTCACGTGATTACTTTTGTCGCAGAATTGTTACAGCAGCAACTATGAAAAATAGCAAGAAGCAACAAATCTGTGTTTAAAAGACAGTTCTAACCTTCAAGCGACAGGACCTCAAACGTGCTTGCCAAGGTGCGTATTATGAAACTGTTTGGAATGAATTTTGATCAGAATTATTCAATTATTTTCTATATTTCTATTGTGTTTTCTAGGAAAGTCAGAATAATTCCGAGTTATGGCTTCAAAAAAATATTACAATTGGTTACTAAATTGTAACAAATTCATTTATGAACGTAAAGTCGAATTTGAAAATGATGCAGTTGTTGCAATTGCTATGATTGATTGCTATGAAAAGAATGCTATTACTGTGGAACACAGGACGAAGTTTGCCATCGTCGGCGATGTACTGCGGTAGTACATACGTCGCACCAGAGAGAAACCTGAGAGCGGCCATGCCTTTGTGTTTAGTTGGGACCATGGACGTAAGAATATATGGACGGAGTGTCATAGACATCTATAGACGGAGCATTAGCTACAACTCTGGACAAGAGGGGTTCTGATATTCGGGGCGCGGGAGGCACTCATCTGACATCGACTCTTTCCGGTGAGATTCGGTAATATTCGGTTCACATTTCCAATACGTGTGCACACGTATATACGGCGCGTTGCTTGTGTGCGAGCGTGCGCGCGCGCGCGTGGCCGAACGGATTATTCCCACTCCAAGTTGGAGGGGATGATTGGAGGGGACGTGT
>NW_011963906.1:0-3785 GCF_000949405.1 Vollenhovia emeryi
AACCACCAGACCAAGCCCACGAAGAGGAAGATGAGAGTTGAGCGGTAACATCCAACGAGACCAGACGTGTCATGCTCAGAGTTGAGCGGACATTCAAAGTGACCAGACGTATTAAAGAAGACATCAGCAGCAGCGAACTTAGCTGAGGACTTAGAACCATCGACATCTCTCGAGCCCAGGAAGTCTTAGTGACAAGGATCCCACGTAACAGAGGCGGACCATAACCCTGTTGACGTATACCCAGGAAGACGTTGCTTGCTAGAATTCGGCAAGGACCCTTCAGTTAATTATCGAGAGACGCCAGCCTCTTCAAGCTGCATCAACCGCCTTCACTCCGTCGGGCATCCAACATCAATCGTAAGCCTGTCGTCAATCTGCGAATTAATTTTAAGTAAGTCTAGTATTCGGCTTTTGTATTAACCATTTATAAAGAAAAGCCTATTAAAATTTTTATATTCCACTATAACTATTGAGAGTTGAATTATATTAGAATTAATTATAAAATTCTATTAAGATTATAATCCCTCTTATTAATTATCTATATATTTTAAAGAATTATTTCAAGAAGATAAGAATTTCAAGGTTATTTCAAAATATTTCGAGGTTGCTTTGAGGAAATATTCAGAATTTCAAGAATATCTCAAGTGAATGAATTATAAAAATTAATGCACGAAAGACATAAGTTGATATCGATACGACATAAAGTATGAATTACTAACATAGCTTAAGCATACATTATCCCATGAAAAGCCCTGTAAATCCAGAACGCCCTGTAACCCTCATCCTTTTCACCTGTGACAATGCCGAAAGTTTGAATCAGCGAAACATTAAAAAATTAAATCACGCGAATGCGAATAAAGGCAAAGTGAACTATTGCAGTCGAGAAAGTGTCTCGAGAGGGGAAGCGATTGAAACTGAAATCCTGATGTGACTATAGTTCCAGGGATTTTCTCTCGCGGACCCAGAGTGGCATTCTCTCAAATTTTGGGATACGTCAAAATCAAGAATTTAAGATAAAATAGTGCCCACAGTTGTGAATTGCGAAACAATCGATTTGAGTCCGCGAGTGCCGAAGCGAATTGGTGAAGAAGCCTCGAAATGCGACTCAGTTCCAGGGGCTAATATTCGCAGAGGTGCCACGTGATTCATTTGTGATTTCCCTGATTGCTGAAAAGAGCGTCGGAAAAGACGGCTCAGTAACATTTCTTAATTAAAAGGAGCTAAAGTGAACGAGAGTAAGATCCTTTCCCTGTTCTTAGCTGCTAAAAATATATAAAAGAGTGGCTATCCTCGACCATCCCCTTTGTGCACATTTATTTACTAACATTATTCAATAAGTTTCCGAGGACGAAGGAAAAACCCGTCCTCAAGTTTGGCAGCTGTCAGTGTGTAAGCTAGTAAGAGAGGATCTGACAGAATTTTATTATATGATTTTACATGATTTTCTATGATTTTATATGAATTAATACCATCTTGTATGATTTTATATGTTTCTATGTGATGCTATATGACTTTATATGCTTCTATATCATTTTATATGCTTTAATACGTTTTTATATGATTTTATTTGATATAATGCTATTTCATATGACGTTATTTGATTTGCTTTAATTATATACAATTTAATATTATTCTCTACACTTTTACACGATTTTTATATGATTTAATATGAGATAATACGACCTTATACGATTCTATATGCTTTTTCGAGTTTACATGATCTTATATGATTTAACACTATCGTTGTGATTTGATACTATTATACATAATTTAATACTATTTTATTTGATTTGATACGATTTCTATATACGATCTTACATTCTCTTGGATTTAATACCATTTTCTTTGATTTTATACAATTTAATACGACTCTATATGATTTTATGTTACTTTATATGATTTAACACATGATTTCTATGCGATTTTATATGAACCTATATGCTTTTACATGATTTTTATGTGATTTAATACGATTCTATACGCTTTCATACGATTTTATATGCCATTGAGCCATCTTGTTCGTGGCATAAGTGTGAAGGCCTCTTCTCATTGAAGCGGTCATAAGCCTACGAAAGGGCAGCCATTTTTGGTCATCGTACGTCACGTTCGTACGTCACGACCTGCCATTTTGCCATAAGCCTTATAAACCCAGTACGGAATAGTAAAACCGTCTAGATTTAACGGAACTAGAAGCAACTGCTTTTCTTTTATATAATATTCAGTTAAGATACTACTTATGGTTATATTATGTTAAACTCTTAACAATTTATATTCTATGAACATCCTTATTTTTATTGAATTCTTTTATGAATATCTCTACAATTTTTAGCAGCATTTATTGTATTTTAACAAAGGTTTTCATACCTTTAATAGAATTTGAGTTAATAATAAATAAGTTTGAGTTGAGTTAATAGGATTTTAATTTGATTTCTTATTAGATATTAGTTTTATTTTTATTCGATTGACCACTTGACTGCATTCAATAATTCTCCTGAGCTCTCGGCTTCCCCGGATATAGCCGGTGCATGCAGGTTGTCCGAAAACTTAAATAGAGAGCCTAATTCGTAACAATATTATAAGGAATTCGTACTGTGCGGAGGTACGCACCGTCGTACTCGGGGTAGGAGAATATCTCGTGGTCCTTTGAAACTGTGCGTGAGTTCGCACCTTCGAATCTCCGGAACCTCGTGGAACGATAAGGCGTGATTTGGATGAGAGCCGCAGAAAGGATGCGATGGAAGAAATGTACTTCGATTGAATTTATAAAAATGTATTCTAAGTTAAAAGATACAAGGCGTCTTAACTAGATTTGGAGCTTATTTAGATTTAGCAAAGACCAGGAGGTCAGAACTGGCTAGGAGCTAGCTCGGCGCGCTAGCTCGAGAGAAGCGAAGTGCTTGACTACTCGACACGAAGTGCTGTCCTGGATGTCGTGTCCCTTGCCTTATACTGCAATTTTCAGGATGGCGTCCATCCCTCCTACGGGATCCGCGTAAGCGGCTCGAGTCCTGTGCGTGGGGGCGACGCTATCCCTATTGCCCGCGGCTGCTAATGCCGTGCGTGGGAGTCCCGGGGCACTGTCGTATGGCTTTATTCGCGGGCCCCCTTACATTAGTTTCCGTGGATTTCCTTAATTCGATCCGCGAGGATCTAATACGACTTCGTATGCCTTGCATATTGGCCGTATTTTAAATTAGATGTCTGAAGTCATGTTAAATCCTCAGGTTTTACACTTTATCATTATTATAACATTGAAGAATTTGACATTTGCTTCTGCTTAAGTCTACGGGAAACAGAATGGATAAAGAGGTGATCGCTCTCTACGTTAGGGTTCGTGCACTAAATTTTCCTGGTTTAACTATGAGTTTTCTTGCGCGTATGTATTAGGGTTTCAGGATATGTGAGTAGACGTGTAGACGTTCGGCCGACCTACAGTATAGTTTAACTACTGATTTTACTTGTTTATTAATCTAACTACTGCAACGCATGTAGTAGAGAAGCAGGATATACGAGTAGGTGTGTCGACGCTCGGCTGACTTATAATGTAACTTAACTACTGATTTTACTTGTTTATTAATCTAACTACTGCAACGCATGTAGTAGAGAAGCAGGATATACGAGTAGGTGTGTCGACGCTCGGCTGACTTATAATGTAACTTAACTACTGATTCACTTTTGTTACGTGATCCAAGTACTGCAACACGTGTAGTAGGGGAGCAGGATATACGAGTAGGTGTGCCGACGCTCGGCTGACTTATAATGTAACTTAACTACTGATTTTACTT
>NW_011963907.1:0-3786 GCF_000949405.1 Vollenhovia emeryi
GGCGCATGTTTTGTCACTTTGTCCGCTTCTTGTAGTAATGAGATTTGTTCATTTATTAGTTTTTCGTCGTCTGCGTCCATCGTTCCGAAAAGTGTCTTTGCTATAGATCCTATTCCGTCTATTATTCCGCGTCGCTTATTCGGTGTTTTGTACATTGTCTTAACTCTTTTTATGAGTTGTTGTATTCTCTGCTCTCCTTTGCTTATTATTGCATGGAGGTTTTTACACGTGCTCTCATGAGCTAGTAGTCTGTTGCACATTGCTTCAGTGCGTTCAACGTATTGCGATATCTGTCTCAGTCGCGTGTTTAGGGGAGTGAGGTCTGTTTTTATCACCAATTTCCATGAAGTTTCGACGGGGTGCATTCTTCCTACTTTTTCAAAGTATATTCCAGGTTGTGTGTCGAACGGTGTCACTTCGTACGGTGGTGTTGTGCCAGGGTTTTCTGTTGCCATCGCGTAGTATATCAATATCGTTACTCTGAAAGTTAAAGGTTCGCGTTACTTTCTTTGTCTCTGAGGTGTGGTCTTATCAGGTATAATATAGTTTGTCGTGATATCTTTTAACTCTCTTCGCGATAGCTTAGACGTTTCATTCGTGATGCTGTCATTAGTATTCAGTCCTTTAGTTGTTGGCAGGCTGTTGTGCTAAGCTGTTGCTCCGAAGTAAAAAATGCATTTTCTTGAACCTCGGCCGGTCGAAAGTGTCCGTTCTCGTTTTGATTTTAAGGATAGTGGTTCTGGGGATGACGAGGATGTCATCCCTACCGTCGAGCGGGAGTTTGATGTACGTTTTGACGATTTCGACGACCTCTACGGGCACATCTTCGAGGACTACTCCGAGGACGATCTCAATCTTGGTTCAGAGTTAGCCCCGATTTTGACTAATCCTGACGATCCTTTGGAGATGTTACAGACGTATAATTTTAACTATAAATTATTTAAATTATATTTTTAAAAGAGACTCCTGAGAAATCTCGGAACATTCCTTGATATCGATCGTTTATCAGATTACAACTCGCGACGAAGCGGTACCTCGGTAGCAGTGACAACTGTTACCAGGGTAGAGTTGCGGTGAAGGAACGGAGAACAATACCTTCCTCCTCCACTTAAAATAACGTGGGGGGATTCAACTATAAATATAAGGAGAATCTTCGGGACAGCAGCCTTTAGCTTTTGAG
This sequence comes from Vollenhovia emeryi, assembly GCF_000949405.1. Classification (NCBI taxonomy): domain Eukaryota; kingdom Metazoa; phylum Arthropoda; class Insecta; order Hymenoptera; family Formicidae; genus Vollenhovia; species Vollenhovia emeryi. The sequence goes on from NW_011963907.1 coordinate 1,181, forward strand.
TTTTGAGCTTTAAGCTTTTAACTGTAGAGTCAGACAGTTTTAGATAAACAGACCTAAGATTTAGTTGTTTTAACTGTTGATTCGAATTTATTCCGATTCAAGGAATTGTTCACTTTAAAATAAAGTAAGCTTTAGTATTAATTAACAACAATTCATTTCAACGAAATCCTCCATTTCATCTGATCGCTGCCTAATTGTGTGGCGAAAAGATTTCCTAAGTCAATTTGATCGCTGCCAATAGAGTGGCGGACAAAGCATCAATTTCTTACCTTTATCCTTATGACAATAAGTCAATTTGATCGCTGCCAATAGAGTGGCGGACAAAGCATCAATCTTCTACTTTTATCCTTATGACAAGAAAGAAAGGCGGAAAACGCGTACAACTCAAGAGAATTAAATACCAAATTAAGGAAGCCTTATCTTCCAACCAAGATCCAATTTCCCTACTTGAAAAATTGCATAAATTACTGAGTTAGAAAACAAAGAACAAGTTCAAAAATAATTAAGATCAAATTAATCATTAGATTCACACAATCAAGTCCAAATCCCCGGTAAAGCACTTAAATGTGTTGAACGAAAAACGGACGAAACTTTGACTTTGACGGAACGTGACATTTTTGGTGACAGCGGTGTCGGGATACTAAAAGATTGTGTGAAAAGAACTCATACGAACAGTGACAGTAGTGAAAATGCCGTTGGCACATACTCCACCCAACGAATCAGCAGACGGAGCCGAAATACAACTGAATGATCTACGGGCAGTAATTACTCAACAACAACAGGTAATTCAACAACTTCAAATGGCTCAAAATCTGCAACCTCAACAAGAGGCTTCAACATCAGGAATTCCTGTCACGACAGAAGGAACATGGGGTAATTATTTGCATTTTTCACTTAGAGATGCACTAGAAGCAGTGCCAAATTTCGATAGAACGAACATACAGTTCGTATATTTTGTCGAAGGATGTGAGGAAGCACTCAGCATGGTATCTCCTACTCAAGAAATGAATCTAGTTCGGGCAGTGCGAAATAAATTAAAAGGCGACGCGCATAGATCTATTCTTGGAAAAACCTTTAATAGCATGAAAGAATTAGTTGAATTTTTAAGAACAAAATACGGACTTAGAGAGACAGTTTATGAAGCTCAAGGAAAATTAGCTTACTTATGTCAAAAGAAAGATGAAAAGATAGTCGCATATGGAAATCGCGTTCGGGAATTAGGGAAACGAATTCTTGATGCACAAAAATGAGAAACCGGGAAAATAAGTACTGAATTTCAAGATTCTATTGATAAACATTTAAAAATGAGTTTCTTGCGCGGATTGCATAAGACAATAGTAATAACAAAAGAAGGAACGTTCAACGAAATAGAAGGCCGTGCAATCGAGGCCGAGAAGGAATTAGAGACCATCGATATGATAAGGCGAGTCGTCCTCGCGGAGAATGCGCCTACTGAAAAACGAGCCGCGGTGCGACGCGTAGAAGGTGAGATCGTGACTTGTCAGTATTGTCACAAACGAGGTCATACAGCTGACAAATGTTGGCAAATCAATAAACCGCAGGGTAATTTTAATCAAAATCAAAATCAAAATCAAAACAAATCTAACTTCAATTCACAAAAGAATACTAACAATGAATTTAATCAAAAAGCAACACCATCTTCAAACCAAACGTCAAATTCAGCTAAACCAAATTTAAATCAGACTGCAGAATTAACTTGCAGATATTGCGAAAAGACCGGACATATTTTAGAAGAGTGTCGTAAGCGAATTTATAATAACAGTATCCGACAGAATGCTCAAAATCAGGGAAATGGACAGACTCCCGTGAGGGCAGGGGCAACTCCGGGAAATGGCAAGATTCGCCCCGCGCGAGCAATTACGGGGGAACCCGAATCCGAGAGCGAACAGTAAATATAACTCAAATAGAAGAAGTACCATAGATAAAAATAAATAGTCAAAATTTTACACAAAATTTAAAATTTTTGGTAGACAGTGGATCAGGACCAAATATAATTAAAAGAAATTTTATAACTTCAAACACCCTTGTGGATAGAGATGTAATTCTGAAACTTAGTGGGATTACGACGCATCATGTGACCACCTTAGGGCTGGCACAGCCACAGATAGACATCTTAGGACGTCCAGTCGAATTTCATTTGGTTAAAGATGATTTTCCTATTCCGCAAAATGGGATATTAGGATCAGATTTCTTTAAACAATTTCAAGCAAAAGTTAACTACCAACAAAATCAGTTAGAATTAGACGGTACTTTGATTCCTTTTGAAGAAAAAGAAGAAATCTTTGAAATTCCTGCAAGATCAATTTCTGTTATGCATATTAAGATCGCAAACCCAGAATTAAAAGAAGGATATGTTCCTCGTTTAAATGTAACGGAGGGAGTTTACTTAGGAAACGCTCTCGTTACTGTAAGAGACGATAAAGCATATTTACAAGTAGTAAACACTACTGAAGAAGAAGCAAGGGTATACATTCCCACTGTTAAAATATATGAATTTGAGACAGATCAAATGCCAAATCCAAACTCAAATACAAACTCGGATTACTTAGGTAATTCATTCTCTAACTCTAGCAGAACCTCAAATT
>NW_011963908.1:0-3786 GCF_000949405.1 Vollenhovia emeryi
CCCTTTCTTTTCGTTCTTTCGTCTCATACCCGACGACTACGGCCATGGCCATGGTAAGCCTCGAGTACCCGCGACAGAGAAACACTTCCTCGTGCCGCTCCTCCCACACTTTCCAGGGCGTTCCCCACGTGCGGCGGCGGCGGCGGCGGCGGGACACTTCCGTCTGTTTCTATCCCGCGACGCGAAATCAAGGTTCTCGTGCGTTACGCCTAATTATCCGGCGACAGTCCGCCTTCAGGATCACCGGCAAAAGTCTAATTAAGGGATACGTCGCGTGAGACCCTGGGACTATGAAGAAACGTACCTTCCTACCCGTGTCCGCTTTAATAAGCAATCCCGCGGTGTCCCTTGGATCTTTAGGAATTTTCTAAACCTTAATATGGCATAAGTAATTTCGTAATTACGGTCTCAACTTTGCGTGCGACAATTTAGAGCGCGTTAAATTTACATTTCTCTTCCCCTCTCCACTTAAGAAGCAATTTCCCTGTGGTTTCGCGATGAAGACAATTTTTGTTCACCATCGCGAGCAGTTGTAACAATTTAATATGCGCGTGCAATGGAACAAGAAAGTCGATCCCATTGCGTCTACTACTTCTCGTATTTATCGCGATAAGTTGCTTCACGAAAACGGAAAGTAATCGGTGTCATTCCTCTTTCTTGGCGACGCAACTGCTGCATACGCTTTTTTTCATGGAGAAAGTCTTTTGTTGACTTTTCTGCGAAATCCTGCCAATAATTACATTCTCGTCGCTAATTGATTAATTGATCTTAGTCTCTCAATAAAACTCTGTATTCTTTATACATTTATACCTTTTACACATGTTACCGCACCCGCGAGAATGACACAGAAATTGCGAGACGAGATTTCTTACAGTTAAAAACACGAACCAATTTTGGGAATCTTAGCCTCTTGTTAAAGTATTATTGTACCAGTCGTTACCAAACTCGTCATTTGCATTTAATTATCGTAATTACGCGACAATTTTATAGTAATGTGGCGTTCTGTGCGCTCTGTCATTCAGTCTGGTATATGGTTTCGGCAATCCGATTCGCTCTTTTGTCGGCTCTCGGTCTCGACTTGGTGCAATTAATTGGACGGCCAAAGGAACGATAAAAGGAAATGCCATTCCCTTTTCCGGACGGAACAAAGAGTTATCTAATGGAGCTCGCGCGCGAAAAAAAGAGAGAGCGAGGGTGAAAGAAAGAGAGAAAGAGAGACAGAGAAAAAGCCTACGCGCTCTCCTGCCGCAGGCGGAGTGCAATAATTAATTCCGCACGATCGTTTCTCTCAATTGTTATCGGCGTCGGCCGTGGCCGAGTCTCTCTCTCTCTCTCTCTCTCACTCGTTATTATTTATCGTTTTCATCGTATGGCCCCTCGTACGGTCTCGCCGTGTGCGAATCGCAGCCAAGGACGCGGACGCGATAAAACGCGAATTACACGCGTAGGAATCGCCACGGCGATTTGTTTCTATTTATCCGGCGTGTTTGTAGAGTGCGAGCGCGGGTACGATGTCGAATTACAGTTGATTGCTATCACTTGTTCGCGCGGTCGCGACGCCGCATCGGGACGCCGCGGAGATGTAATGAGGCTTTTATTTATTGTCACGATAATTTATTATAGAATAAATGAGTGCAGATATGCGCGCGATGCGGGTACGCGAGAGAGTCAATTCTCCCTCGCGCACGAGAGAATTGTCCAGCGCGGCTTAAGAGGGTGGGACGAACACCGGCCATTTTTCCCTTCCTCTCGCGCGTTACAGACAGGGGGGTTGGGGGGGGGGAGGGGAATAATTTATCGTTGGGTGTGCGGTGTTTACCCGCTAATAAAATCGTGAAAGTTCAAGCGCAGATGAAGATAAACCGCGCGGTGCAAATGCGTGCGGCCTTGGCACTCGCGAGATTTAACTCCTCCTTGGGGTCTAAAGAGGGACGCGCGGAGTTACGTGAAATATTTCCTCGGCTAAATCACGGTTATCGGCGGCGGGGCTTGAGAACATTATTACGCGCCTGTAAAAAGCGTCATTACAGTCGATCTTGACCGCGCATAAGTCAGAAGGCGCTTGGGAGAGCTTTGGCAACGGAGATAATTTTCACGCTGGAAGATCGGAGGGCCCGATATAATGGCGGGTGTGTACGAGTTAATCGCTCCAAGAGAGGTGGAAGGTGGATAATAGCACTTATTTAGATGTTGCCTAGCTGAATAAAGGACGCGACGCACGTGAGACACTTGTCATATCATCGTATTGAAAGAATATTACCCCGCGCATGAAGAGAGAGAAAGAGAGAGAGAGGAGAGAGAAAATAATCTTCCCCGCGTTTATATGCATGTATGCACGGGTACCGTGCGCCGTACTCCGAACGTAAGAATACAAAGGAGCAACCTTTTTGCATCTCTATGCAGGCTAATATTCTTTTGTCTATTATCTCGGTCCGCGTTCTCCGCGCGCGGGGAGATAATGAGCGGGTCCGTACGTGCGCCCGTTCCGAATCAATGGCACCCTCGCGGTAAGTGACCGACATTCTCCTCTCCCGCTCGCACGTGCCGATGGCAGTAACCCCGGAGACAATGATATCCCCCCCCCCCCCCTGCCCTCCGACAATGGCACGGCGACGAGCTCGTCGCCACATGTAAATGTAACCTTTTGTAAAAGCCCGCGGAGGATGCCCGCCGCCGCCGCGAGTGAAAGGTGCGACGCGCATCTCCTCGATTCCGCGCCAACACTCCGTACAGGTCGCTTCTCTTGTCTCCCCCCCCTCCCTCTCTCTCTCCTCTCTCTCTCTCTCCGCGTGCAGATTAGGAAATGTCAGCAGCCGGCGGCTGTGTGTTTGCGAAAAGTAGCGTAGTGAGACGCTTGATCACGGTTGATTCGCGCGCGATAACAATGTGATGCAACGGAGGAAAACTCTTAAGACCCGCGCAGGTACCGTCCGCGGTGCGTCGTTACTCGTTCTCGCAAATAGGTCGATGACATGTAAATTATTGTTCGCGCAGAAACACGCACGGCTCGCGCGAAGATGCGCCGTTTAATCGAAGTGGTGCTTGTTCGTACTTTCACTTTGACTTTCGGCAGGGACGGAGTGGAAGTTGGCGGAAAATTTCTCAGGTCACGATTAAATGCACGCGGGTACGTTGAGAGGTGTTTGAAAAATTTTGTTTGCAATTTTGTCAAGTGAGGCAACGTCGGTAAAGATCACAGAGTGAAACTTGGCGTATTATTCCGCCTGATCGGATTTCCACTAATCGGGCTAAATCAGAGAACAGTAAGATATCATTGAAATTAAATTTAGAAACCTAACAAAAATCTACTCGCTCGAATAAGTTAGATTTTTAGGCTTCTAAACTTAATTTCAATGCTACGCTGTTTTCTGATTTAGTCCGATTAGTGGAACGCTGTCGGTCTATACACAAAAACCATAATTTGTATATTACGCAAATGTTTTCACGAATTGGCAGTTTTAGGAGCAAAAGGTGCCGAGTCACTCCAGCATCCCCCTAAGCGCGTTCGCGGCTTTGCGCGGATATAAGGTCATGCGCGCCGCGCCGGAGGGGCAAACAAAACGGGCATTATGTTACCACAGTATAACTATGCCCGCTCTGTCATTCGTTTCGTTTTGCGTTGATCCTTTCTGCGTTTATGCGCAAATGCAAGGCCTAATGCGATCTGTGGAGGTTTAAAATACATATAAAGTGACTCTTAATGTAACTATTAAATTAGTTACTGTATATCGAAAAAATGTAACTGAGTTAAGTTACAGTTACAGATGGAGAGAAAGTAACGAAGTT
>NW_011963909.1:0-3787 GCF_000949405.1 Vollenhovia emeryi
AGCGCAACGCGAGGGAGCTCAGTATCAGAGTCTCCCAGTCCTGATGAAGCAGACTGCAACGCCTGCGAAACGTCGGCACCACACTGCAAACGGACGCGGCAACCATCCGGAAGCCATGAAGACTAAATCATACTTCTTATCGATTGATCACTTTTATTTGAGACTTGTAATGAAACATGCGTAATACCTGCATAGAACAATTAAAAATCAAGATTAATGTATATTTGATTTTCTAATTTTTTGAAATATTTATATAATGTTAAAATGTATTAACCTTGATTAAGGTAAACTGAGTTTAACTTCAGTTTCTTTGTATAAATTTATTGTAGAATTCTTGTATCAAGCGAATATTGTCGTCAAGTATATAAAAACTAGTAAAAATTTCTCTTTTTTCGTCTAGATTTTGCTGCATTTCTATAAAGTCAATTAAAAGATCACTTCTAACAAAGAATGCCGATAAAACAGACAGCTTTAGGATCCCCTTAACGCCGACGCATTTCTGGGTTTGAGATATCGTCGCGTCTCTCCGGCAACTCTGATTGTGAGCGGTGAAATAATTAGAAGTTGAAAGAAGTCGAAAAAGATCTGCGAGAAATTAAGACAAAAATGGGCAAGGGGGAGAAGAATTACCATTAAATTATCGAAAAGAAATCAAAGTCAAGTGTACAAACGTTTCCCGCTGCTCAGTCGCGAAGGGACGATCAATTCCGAATTTGCCACATTGGTCTCCATATTTTTCATCAGCCCTCGCGTGCATTCCTCCGCGGGATCTTCGTCTCTGTAAGAACCGAGGTGGAATTTGGGACTCGTGGAAACAGTGGATCGCCCAATGCGCCCTATCGATCAGTGCTTCATTCAGCCTGCATTATCCGTACGTGAGCGCTCGCATCCGCTCTCTCCCGCCTCCTTCCTCCCATCGTCCTCTAATTCACTCTTTTACCCTCTTTTTCCTTGTGCCACCGTTAAATCTTTCCGCCGGAGCGTATTTGGCACGATTTCTTCCTGTAATTGACGCCCATTCGATCCGCTTACGTATTTGGGTGAATCTCTTGGACGCTGTTTTTGTCCTTAATTACTTCGCTCGGCGTGGTACCGAAAAAAAAGGTAGCGGGAGAGAAGGAGGGGAATGGCAGCCGCGCTAGAGATTCGTTAGTTTTCGTTCGGATCGCCGAACTAATTAATTTCGCCCGGCCGCGACGAGCCACGCGTCGTCTCCTCCGTTTAAGAGGATCCCGTAGCAGGTCTGTATTACCGACAGAATTACCATTTTCGTAATATACATGAGCACACGGACACACTACTACGATACATCACACCCATACATAAACACGAAAGTTTAATACTAACTATACTTTTATTTTAAACGTCTAATCCCAATTTAGAGGGTTTCACAGTAATTCTACATGTCATCGAATCCAGGGAAACTCAGTTTCATGTGAGTACAAGTTGTAGAACTTTTACACGAAGCACAAGTATGACGGAGTTGACAGTTCGTCTAAATGAGGTTATATGTGATCGATATATGAATTTTGTAATTTTTACTCATTTTTTGGTATAAAATTGGAGTTTCCCGGGATCATCAATGCATATACTGTAATTGTACGCAAGCATTTTTGATTCCATGCATTCAATACGACGAAAGGTTCGTATTACGAAAATGGTAATTCTGTCGGTAATACAGACCTGCTACGGGATCCTCTTAAACCATGAAAAGGAAGATCGAGCGAGGAAAGGGACCTCCTTTGGCCACATCCCCAATTAGACACGGATACGTAACTGTCGTTAAATTAACTCCGCGCGACGCGTGTCATGCGTGAGATTGATCGTCCGGCGGTCCTCCTTCGAGGAAACCCAGCGGAGAAGACGTCAGCTAGGGAGAATCGTTTTCACGGCCGGAATATAGACGCGCACAAACTCGGCGGGCATTTCTTCGTACGGGTGACAGGTCGACGATGAAAAATTGTGCATCTCGTCTTCCCTGGGGTTGGGAAAGTCTCCTCTCTCCATGGCGCGACGCGATGTCAAGCTCGTACACGCCACGCGGTCGCGCGACTGACGTCAACGTGCGAATGCATGTGCGCAGTGCGAGTGCGACGCGCAATCATGTCATTCCCTGACGGGAGAGTCGGCAAACATTGCCGAGACCATGGTGGAAACATGATGTAAGGTGGAAATACATAAGGTGTGCTCGTTTCCGAAACCAATTTTCGTCCGGTTCTGCGCAGCTCCCAAGCGTCTCCATTTTAAGTCGATATATCGATACCTGGGAATCGATGTTCATCTGCAACGGTGTCTATATTGTCTATATTTATGGGTTGCTGTAGCAACCCATAGAATGGACACCAGACTCCTACATTCAAAAAATATACTTTGTCAATAAATATATATGGAAACTGAAATTAAAAAATAATCGTTGCGCGAAAACGTATAAAATATTACTCTTTGCTCTTTATATTTGCACACAATAAATGCACTGGATATATGACTTTATGACTGCTTATAGAACGCTCGATTTGATTTAACCGCCACAATATGGACACCGTTGGGAGCAACTTCTCATTGGCTGTTCAAAACGATGCGCAAGAGCACACCTTATGTATTTCCACCATGGTTTAACCCAATCTACCACTATTTTCAAGTTGGCTACTTTTGCATCAGACACCCTGTATATTTCCTATATTAGAAAAATGTCGATTGCTTAAAAATTTGTACAACATAGTCCGCGTGTTCTTCAGGATTGGGAAGTAACTCGTTCTTACTTCGAGTGTAACGTGGCTATCCCCAATGCCGCGCTTTTTAAGAGAAGTGTGTAATGATGAAAACTTTAAATTAAAACAGTCGGAAGTGAGGAAGCACATCCGGATCGAGATTTCATATTTTTACCTGAAGGCGTAAAAATTGAAAACTGAAAGCAGACGTGTGCTATCGCTTCTGACCGTTTAACTTTTTAATTTAGATAATTTTACACCTCTTTTAACGTTTCCAACGCTTCGCGATGCAAGATACTCGAGCAGTAGTGAAAACAAGGCAGAAAATAGGTCGATTTGCTAAGTTTGCGGCTGATATCAACATAAATTAACATGTATTTCAGTAACGCGGCTATCCCCGCTGCCGTTCTTTTTAAGAGAGGTGTGTAATGATGAAAACTTTAAATTAAAACAGTCGGAAGTGAGGAAGCACGTCCGGATCGAGATTTCATATTTTAACCTGAAGGTGTAAAAAATGAAATGTGAAACCACACGTGTGGCATCGCTTCTGACCGTTTAACTTTAAAATTTATATAATTTAACATGTGTTAGTGTGTGTGAAGCTGGCATCTCATTTCGTGGAAAATCATTAATTGTTGAGAGTTCTGACTTCCTTTCTAATAGTTCTAGAGTTCCTGGTACATTAAACACATAGTTCTGGCTTTTAAGACCAAAAAATTGAAAAGTGCAAACTAATTTGCTAACTTCAAGCTGCAAATCACTTTGTCCCCGAATGATTTCCCAATTATATCTGCTAGGATTTTTATCGCATGAGAGTTCTATAATAGTTCTAGAAAGGGTTCTGGCGAGAAAACATAGTTTTTATAATTTAAAAATTTTTTATCCCTTTACAAATATATCCTCATGGAAACAAAGGTGATTTGCTGTCCGAAATAAGAGAGTTCTGACTTTCTACAAATAGTTGTCGCATACTTCCGAACATATTTAAACATTTTCTACAGAATTCTATACAGTAGAACCGATAAATAATTTTTAAAAAATTAATACTCTCCGAAAAATGTCTTAGGCAGATAGAGATG
>NW_011963910.1:0-3789 GCF_000949405.1 Vollenhovia emeryi
ACTTTTTTCCCTTTTCCTTTATTCAATACTGGAACTACTACCCCCTCACTCCATTCTTCCGGCCATCCCTCTCCCCTCCACACCTTATTACATATTTCCCATAACCAACTCTTTACCTCCTCTCCCCCATACTTCCATACTTCATTTGCGATTCCGTCCCCGCCTGCCGCCTTCCCATCTTTCAGACCTTTTATCACCTCTTCTAACTCCTCTCTACTTATTTCTTCTTCCCCCCCTATTCCTCCATTGTTTCTTTCTCCCTCCTCTCTCACCTTCCATTCCACTCCCCCTAGCATTTCCTTAAAGTATCCTTCCCACTCCTCTATTCTTATCCCCTGCTCTACTCCTTTTCTCCCCCCCTCTTTCTCTTCTTACCATCTTCCGTACCTGCCTTTCCGTTCTTATTCCTTCTATTTCCCTTTCCCATTCCTCCCTTTCCTTCCTTTTCTTCTCTTCACATAATGTCTTATATTCTTTCTTTCTTAACTTATATTCTTCCCCCTCTCCCCCCTACCTTTTCCAATTTCTAAACTCCTTCACTTTTTCTTTTAATTCTTTACACTCCTCATCCCACCATCCTTTTTTCCTTACTCCACCCATTTCCCTTTCCACCTTCTCTATCGCCTCCATCACCCTTCCTTTCAGCCTCTCCCACTCCTCTCCTACCATCCCTCCCTCACCTTCTCTCCTTCCACAATATTCTATAAATTTCCTCCTCCCTTCCTCTGTCCATATCCCTCTCCCCCTTCTTTTCTTCTTCCCTCCTTTTCTTCTTCCCTCCTTTTCTCCCCCTCTCCCTCCTCTCTCCCTCCACCCATACCGTCAAAGGTTGGTGATCCGACTCCGTGTTCTCCTCCACCACCAACCTTTTCACGCTTCTTCTTGTTTCTCTATCTCCCACCACGTAATCTATCACCGTTCCCCCTCTCCCGCCTGTATATGTCCACTCTCCCTCCTCATCCCCCTCTGTATTTCCATTCACTATTGACCATCCCATTTCTTCTAAAAATCTACATAATCTCCTTCCCTCCCCATTACTCTTCTCATCTCTCGATTTTCTTCCTCTCGCCCTTTCCTCATCCCCTTCCTCTCCTCCTCCTCCGGTCCCCGTCCTTGCATTAAAGTCTCCACCTATCAGTGTTTTTACCCCTTCTTCCCTGTTCTCCATCCATTTTCTTAGCTTCTCTATTTTCCTATCTAAATCCTTGTTCACATATACTCCTATTATCCTCCAACACTCTTTTCCTATTTTTACCTTCATGCTCATCATTCCTTCTTCCTCATCCTCCTCTACTTCCCCTTCTATCTCTATTTCCTCCCTTCTTCCCATTACTATCCCTCCTATCGCTCTGCCTTTTTTATTCTTTTTCCCTGCCTCTTGTATCTCCCATCTATATCCTTTTGGTAACCACCTTTTCACCTTCTCCTACCCTTTCTTCTGCACCCATGTCTCACTCATGTAAATTATATCCCATTTTCTTATTCCCTCCCAGAAGTCCTTATCTTTATTCATTAATCCTGCTACGTTCCAGAAGCCTATCTTGTATTCCTCTTTTCTCTTTACTTCTCCTTTCTTTTCCTTTTTTCTTCTCCTAACACTTCTCTGTCCCTCTTCTTTTTCTTCCTCTTCTTCTCCCCCCCTCCTGCACCTTTCTAGAAAAACTCTTTCTCCTCTCTTTCTTTTCTAATTCCTATCTCCTGTCCCTCTATTAACTCGTCCTTTTCCTCGTCCCACCTCCATAGTTTCCCCTCTACCCACATTTTCATATATCCCACCCTTACCCTTTGTCCCTCCCTTCTTTTCCCTTCCGCTTCTCTCCTAATTTTCCACTCCACTCTCCTTTCCTTTTCCGTCAAATCGTCGCTTATCCATTCGTTTCTTTCTTTTAAATTCTTCTTTCCTTTCATCACCTCAATTTTCTCTCCTACGCTTGCGAACCTGACCATTACAATTTCTTTACCTTCTTCATTTCTCCTCCCTACTCTCTTTATTTCATCTATCCTTACTTTCGCCCCTGTTTCCTTCACTATCTCTTCTACCTCCTCCCTTAATCCTTCCCACCCTTCTTTCTTCGCCTTTACCCCTTTTATTATAACGTTTCTTTTTCTTTCTTCTCTTTCCTTTTTCTCCCCGTCTATTTCCATCTTCTTCACCCTTTTTCCTATCTCTTCCCATCTCCTATCTTTCTTTTCCCCTCCTACTTCCTCTCTCTTCTCTCCCTTCCCTTTATCCTCTTTTACCTCCTCTTTCTCCTTCCTATATTCTATTATCTCCTCTTCCATATTCCTAATCCTTTTCTCTAGTTCCTCCTTCTCCTTCTTCCACCCGTTCATCCTTTCCTCCATCCATTTCTTCATCTCTTTTTCTCCTCACTCCATTTCCTAATCTCTTCTCTTATCACTTCCCATCCCTCTCTTGCCTCCCCCTCACTCTTATCTCCCTCTATCTCCTTTCTTATTGGCGATCTACCCGTTTTCCTACTCCTTCTAAAAATATTATCCTGCTCCCCTTCCTCCTCCTGTCTGCTTCTTTTTTCCCCCTTTTTTAAAATAGTTCTAATATCGGAACGCTGTTCGCCCTCTCTCTTTTCAATATTTCCGCATGCGTTGGTGTTCCTACCTTTCCCTTCTCTTTACCCTTCGTTCCCTCCTCTACCTTCCTATCCTCCTCTGTTTTCTTGTCCTCCTCTACCTTTTTATCTTCCTCCGTTTTCTTTCCCTCCTCCACCTTCTTATCCTCCTCCATTTTCACCTCCTCCTATTCTATAACCTCTTCCTTCTATCACTTGCCTCTTTTCTTCTTTCCTCTGTATGCTCCCCCTCTATCTATCCTCTCTATTCTATGCCTGCGGCCCGCTCTTCCTGTCTCTACCGCTTCCCTCTCTACCACTCTCGCTAGTCTATGCCTGTCACTGCTCCCTGCCTAACCTATCTCCCGCTACCCTCCCTTCTCACCTCTGTGGCTTTCCTACTCACCCTCGCGCCTCCCCTTCTCTCTCCCGCCTTCTCTTCGATCTCCTGCACGTCCGCCCGTACCTCGTTCCTCCGCCAACGCTCTCTTTCCTATTCTATCTACTTTTCACTCTCTCGCTCACTCTCACACACTGTCACTCGCTCGCTGCCGGAAACGGAAGTCCTCTAAATCATTTAATATATTTGGTATATTTTGCGCAATTATTTTCTTTTTTTGTTTTGACGATTTTTTTCCATCATTGTATCAAGAAATTCCGAGAAAAACTCCCTATCATCTTCTTCGTACGAACTATGAGGTACATTTTTCATATATTGTGAAATAACAAGTAATTTTAGATCATATTTAAATTGCACTGCATTAGGTACAGCGTGTGTTGAACGTATAACTGAAAATAAATTTTCAATGCAATTTTGCATAAACCGAGATGTTAAAACAAATTCAAAACCTTCACAGTTTATTAAATAATGTGCTAATTCAATTATGGATTTCGTAGATATGATAATTCCAGTTTGAAATGGTTTCCAATGTCCAGTTTCTCCAACTCTTATTATTGATACCAATTCAATAATTTCTTCTAAAAAAGAAATTGTTTCTGTAAATTTTTCTGTATTTAATTTTCCCAATACTAATTTTAGTCTGCGAGCACTCATGATTTTAAACCATTTAGACATGATACTGATAAACCAAGATGTTGTTATAAAGTCAGGATTATTAGTGTCTTCAGCTACAAATTCTAATGCTGAACTTACGGCATGACTTATCACGTTTGTTGCACTGCTAATTTTCATTTTTAAAAAATGATTTTTTAATTTTTT
>NW_011963911.1:0-3790 GCF_000949405.1 Vollenhovia emeryi
TTCCGTATCGGAAATAAAAATCACTTTGGGCGAAGTCGCGATTTCCTGATTGGGTACTTCTGTGGCGTCGGAGTCGGACTCCTCGCTCGTGTAGTACTCCTAAATTTCGGCGGACACGGTTTCGTCTATTTCGCGGTATGCGTTTGACAGTGTGTGAGCTTCGCGGATTTTCGTTCGCTTTTCGGGCTGCTTCGCTTAACAGCCTCCACGAATCAATTTCGCGCGGTGTCGCAGGGCCACTCCCTGACATCTACTTTTATTTGTTTCGGTAATTTCGCTCGCTTTTACAATAGTCTTAATTCGACTTACATTAGACGCATGTTGATTTCTCGGTTAATCCTGCTGTCGTAGTTCAGTGCCGCTCGGGTGTCGTCTGGTTGAGGCTGGTCAGGGCTGCTTCTCCGGTTTCCCTCGGCGTTATCGCTCGTCGGCTGCTACCGTCGGCTGCTACCGGGTGTCCGTGTCGTTCGCAGTCCTCCGTTAGTCCTCGTTGTCTTTGCTCAGCTGTTCCTTGGTCCTCTGAGGCTGTGTTCTCGACTCAGATGTTCACAATCCCAGTACCGCTGTTTCTTGGTCCTCTGAGGCAGTGTTCTCAACTCATTGTCAGTTCACAATCCCAGTACCGCTGCCACCACTTTTGTTGCCGCGCCGCTCCGTGCGCGGTGTATATTCCTTCTTGCTCGCTCCGGAGGTGTTCTCTGACGAGAACCGAAGGGTCCTTTGATGGGATGTGGCTGGTCGGAGGTCACTTCAAAAAGGCACCGTTTAACTATCACTATGTGACTTTATTCAACTGAGTGTTACACTGATGGTTCACGGCAGGCCGAAGGCCTGACGGACAAATGCTTAGCGCGTAAACGTATAGTATCGAATGACGCGTGATTGACAAGTGCCCCGATCTCGGGCTTTCCTCCGGTTTTAAACCCGATGATCGAAGCGTCAGCGTTCTCGGTACTCGATCGAGGTTTCTCGGTACTCGATCGAGGCTATGCGTAATCGGGTCGAGAACTTGCCGACTTCTTCTCCGAATTTAGTTAGGTTGCGCGGTCGGGCTTTTGTGGCTCGATCGCGCAATATGCTTACGCTAGTGTTATTCTAATTGCAGTAATACTGCTCGAGTATCCTCGTTACCTCTTTCGGCAATCGGGGCACAACAAGAAGATAGTTTTGTAGAGAAGATATTTTTGTAGAGACGATATTTTTGTACAGATTTTTGTGGAGACACTATTTTTGTAAAGAAGATACTTTTGCAGTAAAGATATTTTTGTAGAGATTATACTTTTGCAAAAAAGATAGAGTAACAAAATATATTCGGTTGAATTGGAGCTTAGACTTGGTGCTTTTTTTTACCTTTTTTTAAAAAGGTAAGTTTTTTACGTGATAACATTAAACATGTCGAATCATCGCAAGATGATTCACGAAGTGTAGTAATTAACTCTTCACATATATTTGTTGTGTCTCTTGTATTCACGTTGTTCAGCCTAAACGTTTTTATTTTTACTTTCGGTATTTCTGGTAAAAATACACATACTATAATATATTATGTCTACACTACTGTCTTATCTGACAGAAGAGGTTATCAGGAAATTTTTGTGTGGGTAATAACCCACATAGCACATAACATCACTTAATATATCAATAATATTATAATATTGCGGTAATATTACATATTGCAATGTAATATTACATTAATATTACTGATATGTTACATAGAAATATTACACAGTAATATAACAGTAATATTGTGCTGCAAGATATCAAAATGTCGATAATTGACGCGATCTCCTATCTTATCGACACTGATCGAGTTCTCCAGCGGCTTTAGCATCCCTTTAAATGCTTCAGAAATATTTCTGAATGATTTCTATATTACATTTCAATATTAATTTCCAAGTTATATGTTGGATAGCTTTCAATAATATATGTTTTAGAGATTACGTACGAAATATTTCTCTGAAATGTTTCGTAATATTTCTTCGAAATATTTAAGTGAGAAGGATCATAAATGATTTCGATGAAACATTTCAGAAATATTTCTGAATGATTTCTATATTACATTTCAATATTAATTTCCAAGTTATATGTTGGATAGCTTTCAATAATATATGTTTTAGAGATTACGTACGATATATTTCTCTGAAATGTTTCGTAATATTTCTGAGAAATAGAAACATTTATAGAAATAGAAAAATAGAAACATTTCAAAGAAATAATTTGTAATATTTCTGAAATATTTCAGTGAGAAGGATTATAAATGATTTCGATGAAACATTTCAGAAATATTTCTGAATGATTTCTATCTTACATTTCACTATTAATTTCCAAGTTATATGTTGGATAGCTTTCAATAACATATGTTTTAGAAATTACGTACGAAATATTTCTCTGAAATGTTTTGTAAGATTTCTGAAATATTTCAGTGAGAAGGATCATAAATGATTTCGATAAAACGTTTCAGAAATACCTCTGAATGATTTCAATACATTTCAATATTAATTTCCAAGGTATTGTTACGTCTGGCGCCTTAACGGAGCACGAGACACGGTTTTGCGAGGAACAGCTGGGTTCTCGGAAAGCGAGCCGCACGTGCCGTCGGCCGAGCGGGCTTGTTGACGCGCCGCCCGCGCGTCGCGCCTCGCCTCGCGCGCCCAGGCTCCGCGAGCGTGTCGGCTGCAAGGCCGCTACCGAAATGCGCGGAACCGTTGCCTCGCGCATTTCTCACCTCTTCTTTTCTTTTCTCTTTTCTTCGGGCGCTATCGCGCGCCGCATGCGGCGCCATTATCGCGGCTACTATTAAAAGGGTGTAAGAAAGGGATCGAGAGATCGCCGTAACCGCGATACTGGCGACCGCATCGCGCTAATTCAAACGCGAGCCGACATGCCACGCGACGTTGTCGCGCGCCGCGACCGATGGTTCGCACACGCGCAACCGTCGCGTCGGTCGCGCCGAGCGCGCGGCACGGCTAATATTATGATTCGCGGAAAGGACACGTTTCTAGTGGGAATCCACGAGGATCCCACTGGAAACGTTAGGCGAGGATTTCCCCCTCACGTAACTGCGATCGGTGCCCCCTTTCCGCGCGGGGCCACCGAATTTTCGTATATAAGGGGCGATTTCGGAGCGAGGAGCGCTCTCGCTCCTCCTCGTGTGGGCCACCTTGTCGTGGTGAGGGGGCTTAAGGCGGGCGTTCGGCCTGGAATCGCTGTGTGCCGCTTTTAGGCTCCGGCGATTCCTTGGGCTGGGCGTCCGCCGACTAAGAGCCCACTCGGCCAGAGTTTGGCCAGGCCGACCATCGGCCGGGAGGTGTGGGGAAGCGATGTCCCATGGACACTTGTCCGGAAGGGCATCGTGGACCCACACCAGGTCCCTGGAGCCATAGTTAATGGCTCCGGGGAAGACTCCCGGTGTCCCGCGGGCAATTGCTCTTACGGGCACCGGGGGTCGTAGGGGAGTCCCCCTCACCGGATCCCACGGGTGTCTTCCCCGGTGGAGTTCGGGGGGGGACGGGGGGGCGGATCTCTCGGTCTCCCCATGTTGGGGGGCCGGGAATCGTCCCGCCCGAGTAGACGGGCTGACGAGGCCGCTCGGCCGTATGCGGGGGGGGGGCTCGGCGGCTGGGGGCCCCGGGGGCTACGGGGACGTTTCCCGGGCCGGGGTCTGGGGCCGTGGGCGGGGGGCTGTCGGGGCCGCTCGGACGTTTTCCGAGTTGGGGTCCGGCAGCCCGGGCGGGGCTCCGGGGGCGTGCGCTCCGGGTGGGCGGCTGTCGGCGCGCTTTAGCGTCGTCGACCT
>NW_011963912.1:0-3790 GCF_000949405.1 Vollenhovia emeryi
GGCCCTGCCTCCACGGAGGCGGGCGGTAGAGGTCGTGAATGCCTCTGCCGCCCAAAAGAGTAGTGGACTCCCCCTGCGGGGAGGAGTCCCCCCTCCCTCACACCAACGGGGGAGGGAGCGCAGCGGCCCGCCCATCAAACGGCGGGCCGGTGCGGGGGGCGTCCAGAAGTAATGGCTCTGCCAAGTCCTGGGCGTCCCTCAAGTAAAGCACAGCGCAGTCCACCGTGTGGTTTTAGTGCGGTAAGCCCAGCGGTCGCAATGTCAGCGGCCGCACCCGATCGCCATTGGGGGGCAGTCCCACATAACCCGGGCCACTTAATGTAAACTCCCTTCCCGGAGGGGGGCCCGGGTATCCATAAAGGATTTCCACACGTAAAAAAAAAAAGTGAGTGAGTGAGTGAACCGGAGAGAAGCTGATCGCAACGTGCAACGACCACCCCACGAAAGAGCCCGCGCCTGACTGTCAGTTGCGCCGCCCCTGCCTGCCTCCTGTATTCGACGTGTGATAGGGTAACAATTTTTATTTATATCTAGAAAAATAAGCTTTTACCAAAGTTTTACAAGAGGAAAATTCATCTTAGAATTTTATTCCGAACTTGTATTTTCAATGGTAAAAGGTTATACTGACTCACCCTGTATATGGAAGGGAGAGAGAGAACGCAGTGGTTGGGATAGAGGGAGGAAGATGTTGGATTAAGGGTGGGGTAAGTTAACAATTTTCCTGGGACTAGTAAAGACGCCCTCAGAGTTTCAGTCGTCGCCGTCGAAGTGAGTCGATTTTTCTGATGTTTCCAATACAGTGTTAGAAGAATGAATCATTACATTCCTCTGGATATGTCGTCCAAGAAACAGTGTAAAGCGTAAGTACCGTAAAGTTATATATTGCATACATTTTTTCACCATTTAATTGTATTTTTCAAACAGTTTTAGCAATCAGCGTTACATGCCGTATGTTCCTCGAAGCAGTCATACGCCATCCGTTCCTCAAGATGAAACTGTATCGTGCAAGAAACTGTGTGGTGACGTGTAAGTACCATAAAGCACTGCATATTTACACATATTTTTTCCACATATAATTGTATTTATTTTACTTTATATATTCTCTCAGTTCTGATGAACCTCATAACCCACCGCGTATCATGTGCAGGAGGTTACCGCTGACATCTACAGCATTCAAATATATAGATATTGCGATCAGAGTAGTACCTCGTGCATCCTACGTAGAAATAATTCTCGGCGATAATCAAGGACATCAGATGGAGTTAGATCAATCAATTTGGAAAGAATACAGAAAAAATCCATCAAAAATAGACCAGCTGCTAAAGGCAACAGATGCGGCATCATCATCAGCGGTACAGCTTAATCATTTAGCTCTAGAACTAGTTAGAACGCGCCACGGAAATATTGTAAAAGTAACATCAAATAATACTTCTATGTACATGAAACCATCAACCATATCATTTTTATTTGAACTGGAACACTGTGTAGATCGCATATATTTTCAACTGTATGATGATCTAGAAACAGTACATGAAATCTTCGAAGAACTCGTGCGTTTACAAGATATATGGATGAGTGGCGAAAAAAAAAGTGATACACCGAACGATGCAGTTAGAATCCTACACGACGTGTACTATAAAAATTCAATCGAAAATTGTGAATTTATTTCGATCATAAAGTGCGAATTAATGGCTTATGCCGTAAAAGAAATTCTTGCCAAAGCCCATAGTCGGGGTGATGTATTTTGATAAATTGAGATAATAAATTGAGATAATAAAATGAGATTAAAATTTTTTTAATGACATACATTTTCTTCCAATCCATTCTATCTTCCCTTCCCAAGTAGTTAATAAGAAGAAGAGCGACAACGTAGGGCTATATGCGAGGGAGAGGATGCGAATAGGGAGAGAGAGAGAGAAGGAAATATGAGCGGGGAAAAAATAGACATCGTTTCGATATATAATATATATTTATTTTGCTTACACCAGCAATTGAATACATTTCTTAACACATGTTGTTACATATTTTTATGGTTAGACCACCAATTGTAAAGTTTAAAAACATTTTGTAAAGCGCAATTCGCTACATGTCTATGGCAACGCACAGTGCGCGCAACGTCCAACTTATTTAGAGATTGTATATCTTCGTAGTGCGCATCGATAGTTTCGATATAAACATGTTCTCGCACATCGTCCAGGAGTAACCTTCGCAGTCATTCTCGTTTTTCAAATCCCTTGACATATACGAGAGAAAATCTCGTCTCGTCATCGCTGTCATCATCATCCTCCTCCTCCTCTGCACCAACCATGGCTGTTGTAATCAAACTTCTAGCTCTGCTGTATGGAATCATTCCGTCTTCCCATCGTACTCCGTGACGATTTGAAATCAACCAGGATGCTTGGTGTTGCTCCGCTTTGGTGAGACATTTCCATGGTACGGGACATGCGAAAATGTAGTGAGAGAGAACACGTCCTTCTCTGAGACAGGCAAACTCTTTTACATAAAAGTTTCTGCCAACGATAAAACCTTGCAGGTCCACAAACGTTGGTATGGACATGTCGAGATTTGTTTGGACACGTCGAGACTTGTTTGGAGACGTCGAGACTTGATCGAGCCCGTTGAGAGAAGGAGAAATATTACGGTTGGTCTTGATGCACAGTGGATTTTTAAATCCTTTCATCCCCTCTAAACTGTATTGGAAAGAGGGGGAAACCGTTTTTTTTCAAAAGTTTCTGGCAACAATAAAACCTTGCAGGTCCACAAAACGTTGGTTTGGAGACGTCGAGACTTGTTCGAACACGTCGAGAGAAGGAGAAATATTACGGTTGGTAATGCTTGATGCTCAGCAGATTTTAAATCCTTTCATCCCCTCTAAACGGTATTGGAAAGAGGGGGGAACCAGTTTTCTTTCAAACTGTCATACTTAGGTGATTTTGCGCACGACATTGGTCAGCGGGTTGTACTGAACCACTCGATCGTGTATAATGAGGCAGTACGCAGTGGTATTCGCATGTACATTCTCTTTACACTCAAATTCCAATCTCACGTCCACAGTCGCGCTCTTGACCGATTCGTTTTGTCGAGAACAATCGATGGCCACAAACGGGCCATATTCTAGAAAATTGTCGACAGTGAGACCTGATGCAAGATCATCGTTTCCCCAATAGCTCTTCCGGAATCGTGAAAACGCATCATACAGACTCGACCATTTGCTTTTATCGAAATCCAGATTCATATCGTCATATGGATAACATTCCGAGTTCAGATAGAGTTTTACGTTGCTCAATTTGCAGTGATTGAATTGACTCACATTCTCAGACATGATATTCTTTCGATTTGTTTGCAGAGCGAAAATAACATACCGCGGCTTCTCGAGCTGAGTAGCCGTTTTAATAGCCCACGAATGCTTAGTCGTCTGCTGCAATAGTGGAAACTCATGGAGATCCCATGAACGAAAACCCATGTTAAGGTATTGTCCGCTTTCCAAAGCACGCAGCATCGATAGCTTGTTCACCTCGTTTAACAGCACATGCGGCATTCGCCATTGTATCTTGAATATTTCAAGCTGCGGCTCCAGTGCTATAGCTCCAAACAGACAATTGTTGTCGTTGCGCGATCGTATTAAAATCAATTCGTGACGAGCGTTAATCACCACGCGTTTGTAATCTTCACAGAATCCCAATAGCATGCTGAGCGGTACGCAAAAATTGAAATCTCCCTTCCCATTGTTCGACACATCCTAGCCGGCATTCTTCAGAGATACCATTTTATCGAATGATGTCGAGACATC
>NW_011963913.1:0-3790 GCF_000949405.1 Vollenhovia emeryi
CGGCTACCGATGCCCAGCTCCTCTAAGTTTACCTTGGCGCGCACCCCGGCCACCACCCTGGCATACTGCCCCTGCGGGCACGTCAGGGTGACGGCCGATGTGCGCGGCACTTTCCTTTTTGGGGCCTTTTTCCCACCCCCTCCCTCTGTTGACCCTTACCAACGGGCTTCTGGGGGGGAGTCTGGCGGGCCCCTGCGGCGGCCTTGGCCGCTTTAGTTGCCGCCTGCTTCGCCTTGCGGCCTAGGACCTCTGTCCACGGCTGCTCAATCGCCGTGGAGGGTCCGGGCGTAGGGGTAGCAATAGATATCGCCTGTGCGCTCGTCTCTTTCGCCCCCTTTTGCGTGGGGGCTTTACCCTTTCCCCCTTGTGCGGTGGCTTTGCCCTTCCCCTTTTGTAGGGGGGCAGGCCCCTGTACGCCTTTGGGAGCAGAGGAGGGAATGGGATTTTGGGGGCTTTGAGTGCCCCCTTTATCCCCCTTTTTCTTCTTCCCCTTTTTCTGTTTCCCCTCCCCCTCTTCTTGCGCCCTCGAATCGGCGCCGGGAACCGGGCCCCCCCTTTCGGCCATCCTTTCCCCCCTCACGGGGTGGGAGGTAGCCGCGGGAGCGCTATTACGGGCCCCGGCGCCGATTGCGTTGGCCAGCATTTCCCTCATTTCTTGAAGCTGCCGACACATGCTCTTTTGGCATTCGTCGACAGCTTCCTTTATCCTCTTCCCCACCATCGCCTCGAACTCGTCAACGTTCTTCGGCGTGGTGGGGTTCCTTGCGGCCGACCGGGCACGGTTTGTCCGTGCCGGGGGGGCGTTTTCGTCCTCTGACGAGGAGGAAGAGGGGAGTGGGATCGTCATTCCTCCCCTCCGTGGGGGACTTCCCCCCCTTCTCCCCGTCTTGGTGGCCCCGTCGGTCTCTCGGCGGGAGAGGGAGCCCGTCACCTTGGCGACTTTGGTGGCGTCGGTTACGACCACCAGGCGTCCCCTCTCCGCTTCCGTCAGGTCTAGTCGTCCCCCCCTGGCAGCCAGGGCGGGGGACATCGCGTGGACCTCTGCGTCCTTTGGCGTGAGTCTCGCCGTTTCGGGGGGCGTCACGTCCATCGCGTCCCCCTCTCCTTCCCCAGTAGGGGTTAGGGGGGAGGGATCCCGATCTCTTGGGGGTGGAAGGGTGGAAGGGGGGTCTATTTCCCCACTTCTCCTTCTCCTTTCGGAGGAGTTCAAGCTCCCTACGTAGGAGCCTGTTCTCCTCCTCTAGTCCCACCCCCTGGGCTGTGGTAGCCCTCGTGTGCAGGGCGTCAGCCGCCGTTTGCACAAAGAGGGCCCCGCCCCTCAGCTCTTTAACCGCGTCCGTGTCCTCAAGGACCATTCGCTCCTTTGCCTTCCTGGAGCACGCCGGCCCCGGTTTTTGTCGGTCCGGTCTTCTCCTCTTGCGCGTGCGTCGCACGTCAGCCCGAGTGCCGGTCCTCGATGTTCCCGGTGCTTCACTCCTTGCGGGTGTTGCCTGGAACTCGAACACCTGGCCTCTGTGTCCACTACGGGTAGCCCTTTCGTCCTCGCAGAAGGTGTATTTCGCAGACGTTTGGGTTTGGAGTTGGTCATCACTCCTCTGCCCGTCTCCTCTTCCTCCTCCCGATCCATCCCTTCCACTCGCACACACATCCCTTCCACTCGCACACACATCCGCCACATTCACGCGCACAATATTTAACAAAGGGGGGGTTAGTTTGTCGTTCATTTTTGGTTACGTCCCAAAAGCGCAACAGGCTCCACCAACCAGGGTATACCCCCACCAGACCTCCGTCTACCGCGAAACATGACCACGGCTTTCAGAGATCTGGGCCCCGAGTTCACCCGGGGAGTTGGCTATACGACTGGACGAGGGGAATACGCGCACCTCGCCGCTGCGTTCCTGCCCCCTACTTCATTCGGGGGTTCCGCACCTCCGACAATGCGGACACCTGTTGCGCGCCTGCCAAGGCCGGGCGGCCCCCTGGACGGTTGGGGTGTCGGGAGAAAGCCCATCCACCTCCACCTTACCCGTCAGGGCGACCAGCTTGCTTGCGCCAATCCGTCGGTACCCGGCATGGGATCCACCCTATCTAGCGGGTGTGGGCCATCCCATGCGGATCCCGACTGAGGGGGCCCGGACACAGTCCTCGGAATATGTCCGAGCGGCCCCGGTGCCCCCTCGCGTCCGCCCACAGGCCCCGCCCGGGAGTACGTCCCGGCGGCCCCGCGGGCCCACAGCCCCGGTGTGCCGACCCACCCTTATGACTTGCACACCCATACGGCAACATCGGGGCTCTTCGTCCCGTCGGCACCCAGGCGATCCCCGACCGTCCCCCGCGCCGGGCCCCCGGTCCCCCCTCCCAGGGGTGCCGACGGCCCGAGACGCAGCGGCCGACCGGTTCCCGCCTGAGCGCCGCTCCAAACCCCCGGGCCCTGCCTGGGAGTACGTCCCAGCGGCCCCGAGGGTTTCCAGGGGGTCGGGTCCTGCCTCGGAATCGTCCGAGCGGCCCCGATCCCCCGTCAACGCCGGGCCAACCGGGCGACGCGGGTCCAAGACCCGACGTGTACCCGGGGCCCCGCCCCCCCCGGAAGGACCGGATAGCATCCAGCCCCGCCGCGGGGGAACTACACCTCACCCCGTCCCCCTGTGCCAGGCCGCACGCCCCAGCAACGGGACGTCGGCCCCAGACACAGGGGTTGACGGGTTCACGGTGACGAGCGGGTGTTGGGTGGCTGACTTGCCACCCACCGCTCCAGACCCCGAGGCCCCGCCTGAGAACAATTCCCAGCGGCCCCCGAGGTCTCCCGGGCGATCGGGCCTCGCCTCGGAGACGTCCAAGCGGCCCCGATCC
Source organism: Vollenhovia emeryi (assembly GCF_000949405.1). Lineage (NCBI taxonomy): Eukaryota > Metazoa > Arthropoda > Insecta > Hymenoptera > Formicidae > Vollenhovia > Vollenhovia emeryi. Next base: position 2,851 of record NW_011963913.1, read on the forward strand.
CCGTCTGTCTTCCGGCCCACTCCGCGGATCCTGGGTGCCACCCAGTTTACCGCGAGGGTCCGGCCCCTCTCCCCGGAAGAAATGGACCACGTCCGAGTCGACCGCGGGGAGGCCACGACTTCCGGCCCATCCTTCGGCCAGGACCACGTCCTGTTGTGCCTCCGGGGTCCGGCTCTCCTCTGCCCGCGAGCAAGTCCACGACGAGCTCGTTGACGGAGGAGCTCTCCTTGCCACCGCCTCCTGCCGGAACACCGGCGTGCAATGGATGACGGTGGCCTCTCCCCGAATCCCAGCCGCCTGCCGGAACACAGGCGTGCAATGGCAACTGGGATTCCTGCCCCCTCGCCCGGGTTCCCCCCGATCCCTGTCGGAACACCGACGTGCAATGGGATCGAGGGGGAAACGACCCGGTCTGGCGGGAGGAGCATGCTCCCCCCTAACGGCCCCAGGCGGCCGGAGGTTTGAACTCGGGGTACCTTATCCCCTACCGACGAGTGGTCTCGGTCATGCCTCGACTCTCGTCGAGGCAGCCGAGACCGGAGTCGACGGGCTCCTTGTTTCTCCTTTTCAGGGGAAAGGTAAGCTCTTAGTCGGCGAGCGCCCGTCACCGAAACCGCCGATGCCTAAAACAGCACACAGCGGCTTCTAGACAGACGCTCACCTACAAGCCCCCTCACCACGTCAAGGTGGCTTGCCACGAGGGGGAAGGTATTAATACACCTAGACACCGAAAACTACGGAGCGCACAGTTTGGACGTCGTCATCGGCAACCTGGAATACGTGGACATCCAGTTCAAAGTATTAATACACCTAGACACTGAAAACTACGGAGCGCACTGTCTGGACGTCGTCATTGGCGACCTGGGATACGTGGATATCGAGTTCAAGGTATTAATACACCTAGACACCGAAAACTACGGAGCGCACTGTCTGGACGTCG
>NW_011963914.1:0-3790 GCF_000949405.1 Vollenhovia emeryi
ACGCCCAAGGAGTCGTCGAGGTCGCGTAGGCGCACCTCGGCCGTCTTCCTTGGTCGATCCACCCGCGTGCCCTCCTCCCCGAGGAAGGCACACGTAATATATCCCGCGAGGAGGTCCGCTTTATCAGCGTGGCCCTCCCCCGACACCTCTATGATCCTGGCACCGGTGGCCGCGGTTCTAACCTTAACCCGGTCCTCGATGCCAAGATCTTTCAGATCGACCTCCCGCCGCAGTTTGGCCATGGCCTCACGGTAGTCCCCACTGGGACGCGTGAGGACCACGGCCGACGTGCGCGGGGGTCGTCTCGCGGGAGTCTTTTTAGGCGGACCGCCAGCCTGCCCCTTAACTGGGGACTCCTTTCGCGGGTTTCCCCGCCGCCTTGGCCCTTCTCCCAACCACCACCGCGTACGTGTCAACGCCCGCGGCAGGCTGGGAGGACTTGGCGTCTCGAAGCTCGGGAGCCCTTGTCCTCTCTGCTCCCTGCGTCTGCTGCGAGGAAGGGGCCTTCTTTTTTTCTTCTTCTTCTTCTTCGCCCCCTCCCCCGCAACGTTCGCAACCTTCGCTGGAGGGTCTTTCCCTCCCGATCCGCCCTTCTGGACGGCCCCGGGAACCGGGCGGCTTCAACCCCTTCAACACCCCTTCGGGGGTTGGAGGGGCCCGCCGCGGGGCCGCTATCACGGGCCCCGCCGTCGGCCAGAGCCCGGATCAATCCCTCCATCCGTTGGAGCTGCCGACCGATCTCCTTGTTTGATCGGTCGACAGCCTCCTTGATCTCCCCCCGTACCCACTCCCCCGTGATCTCCCCTGCCTTTGGCAGGGATTTCCCCGCTTTCTGCGGGGCGTGGGGAGATGGCAGGGGGAGCTCTTCCCGGGGGTCGGGGGATTGGCCCGCTTCCTAGAAGCGGACCTCTCCCTCTTCCTCGCCTGTGTCTTCCCCGCCCCCGACGTCGAGGCCCGGGAGGTGTCCCTAGGTGTGACGACCTCCCAGGTCCTCTTTTCCGGTGGCGCAGGATCCGCCATCTTCCCGGGGGGAGGAGGGTCCATCGGCAGTCCGTCCGCGACCACCTCCGGCATCTCCTCCCGGACGTCCTCCCCCGAAGGGGTGGCGTTCCCCCCTGTCTGTGGTGGGTGGGGGGGCGGCATCGCCCTACGGTTCCACTCCTCCTTCTCCCTCAGGAGGTCGGCGACCTGGGCCTTGAGGGAGGCCAGCTCCTCCCTCAACAGCTCCTCTGTCTCCGTCGCCCTCCCGCTCAGCCTGGTATTCAGGGCGTCTATGGCGATCCTAGTAAACAGGGCCCCTTCCCTTATCATGCCAGCAAGGGTACCTTTTAGGTTCTTGCTGGCCGAGACCGCCTCGTCGATCCTGCTGCTGTGCTTCACCACTTCAGCAACCAGATCGCGGGTGGGGAGTTGGGGGATTTGCTCCTCCAGCTCCCTCACCTTTTTCCGCCTCTCGGCTCCTTCGTACTTGCGGGGGTCGTAGCCTCCTTGCATGGCCCTCTGGGTGTCCCGCCACTCGCCGTTGGCCTTATTGAGGTCCTTCTGGGCCTTCTTGCGTTCGGCCATCAGAACGTCCTTTCCCGTCGTGGGCGGCCTGCCCCTCCCGTCCTTCTTTTCCGGGAGGGGGTTCTCCTCCTCCTCGCTGGAGCCGCCCTGGGAGCGCGCGTACTTCGCGCCCTTCCTCCTTCGGCTGCTCCTGCTCCTTTTGGTGGCCCCCGATTTGGACAAGTGGGATTTGTCGCTGGCGTCGGAGCCACTGTCCTCTTCGGAGTCCACCACGCGAGCGGGGTCGTCCTGGTCGTCGACGACCTCACTACTCGCGACCGATGTCGTCTCCCCCTCCCCGTCGCTTGTACCCGACGGGGTGGGAGAGCCTCCGGTCCTCTTCGGGGAGGGGGAACCCTTGGTCCTCGTGCGGATCTTGGCACCAAGGCCCGTCGGGTCCTCCTCCTCGTCCACGACGTATTCCTAGCCATCCGGGTCAGACCTTGTACATCGCGTGTCCCTCTTATGCCTCTGCTTCCCCTTGAAGCTCTTGGGACCGGGTGTTGTGCCTCGCAGCTTCCTCATGTCGAGGCGTACCACCTCGACAGCCGCAAACCTGGGGCCGGACGGTTCTCCTGATGGCCCGGGCTGATGATCGCCCGTCGCGCCGCCCTGCGCTCCCTGCGCGACTGCCGCATGGGTCTGCGGCTGCGCGCCCGTCTCCACCTCCTCTCCTCCCTCCACGTTGGAACAAAAAATGTTGTTTGAGACAGCCATTTCCAGTTCATCCCCACACCGCGCGAGGCTCCACCGACCGGGGTATACCCCCACCGGGCCACGACCGACCGCGAGACATGACAACGGACGCCGGCGCAGCCCGGGCCCCGAGTTCCCCCGGGGGAGTCGGCATATGCCACAGGACGGGGGGATACCGCACCCCGCCACTGGGCTCCAGCCCCCTACTCGCCCCCAACGCTCAGTGCGTGGGGGTTTTCGGGGGTTCCGCACCTCCGACTATGCGGACACCTCGCACGTGCTTGCCAAAGCGGGGGGGCCCCACGGACGGGCGGAAGTGTCAGGGGAAGCCCTCCCCCCTTCACCCCGACCCGCCGTGGCGACCAGCGTGGGCACTTCTACCGCCAGGGGGTAGTCCGCGCTAGGAAACGTGGGCTATCGCGCGGGCCCCCCGGCACAGGGCGCAACAGGGGTCATTACTCCCCTGAGGCAACCCTCGTCCGAGCAGGCTGCCGGGTCCGGGACACTGCTCGGGACCGCGACAGCCCCCCGCCAGCGGCCCCCCGGACCCTGCCTGGGAAACGTCCCAGCGGCTCCGTAGGGCCCCGTGCCGCCGAGCCCCACCTCGGAATACGTCCGAGCGGCCCCGACGACACGTCCTCCCGACTCCCCAGACCCCGACCTGGGAAACGTCCCAGCGGCTCCGGGGGGCCCCGTGCCGTCGGGCCCCGCCTCGGAGTACGTCCGAGCGGCCCCGACGACACGTCCTCCCGACCTCGCGACCCCGAGCTCCGACCCGGAAATAAGTTCCGGCGGCCCCGGGGTCGCGCCTCGTTGTGCCTCTACCATCCGTACACAGTACGCCCCAATGTTCCCACCCAAAGGCACAATGAGGCCTCCTACTCCTGCCCGCCCACCCGGTGACCCGCGCCGCGCACGGTTGTGCCACCAGGGTCGGGCCCTCCCACCCCGCCGAAACGGGACCACGTCCCGCCCAGCGAGGCGGAAGCTCCGCCAATGCCGGTGCGCTCCCCGCCCGGCCCCGTGCCAGACCGGTCGTCCCGAAAGGGACGACGGCCCCAGACACGGGGTGACGGCCGGTTCGCGCCCCGACGACGGATGCCGGCCGACGGGCTGTCGGCCGACCCTCCAGACCCTCCGAGGCCCTGCCTGGGAAACGTCCCAGCGGCACCCGGAGAGGTCTTCCAGGTAGCAGGCCCCGCCTCGGAAACGTCCGAGCGGCCCCACTACCCGTCTGTCTTCCCGCCCCCCGGTGACCCGCGCCACGCACGGTTAAGCCACCGGGGTCGGGCCCTCCACTGCCGACGCGACCGGACCACGTCCGGCCCTCGACCGTGGGCTCCGTCCCCTTGCCCCCCCCCGCCGGAACACCGGCATTAGGGGGAGCTCAGGGACCTCCCCATTCCCCAGCCAGGCCCTCCCGCCCGCCGGAGAACGTGCAATGGCGTTCGGGCCCAACCAGGGAGATGGGGCGGAGGTAGGATGGCGATAACGTGCCACCCCCCTCCGTCCGGGTCCCCCCCGCCGCCCCGCCGGAACACCGGCATAA
>NW_011963915.1:0-2706 GCF_000949405.1 Vollenhovia emeryi
ATATCGAATCTGACACCCAGTATATGTATATATTTTTTAAACTGATTACGAAAATGCGACTTGTCAAAATCTAACCTTGTAAATAGTTTACCGAATTTTGTATCAGTGGTTGGCATCACTACTTAACAACTAGTTAAGCTAACTAGCCACTGTGAGCCCGGGCCTGAATGAGCCATTGGGCAGCAACGCATGGCGATGCAACTTTTGCTGCACGCTATGGTCGGAGGGGGGATAACGCACCTAAGCGAGCAGCCGTGTACGTGTGCGCCCATGGAGCATAATTTGCGTTGCGTAACCTGCGTATCACCAATCACAGGGTTAGATAGAACCCTGATTGGTAAATTCTGATAGAACCGTTTCAATAATTCCGTTGACATAGTTGTGTGATTGGTGATACGCAGGTTACGCTTACGCAAGTTAGGGTGCCGTCCCATGGCGCGTATCAGGCGTATCGGACTCTACGACCAATCACAGACAATCCGCCGTTTTTGATACGCTCAACAATCCGCTGAACAATATTCGAGCGGATCGCACACTCACACATGTACATCGTAACATACGTGTGGGTCGAGAGCCCTCCTTCTTGGGTTCAGGTGCCATATTGATAAGTAAGCCCAGCAAACACACAGCAACAGTAACATAACTGTTAGTTGTATCCACTCAACAATAATCAGTTGGGAAATTACAACTAACACTTATGTTAACAGGTGCAGTAATACCTGCTTGCTAATGATGACTCGTACGTACGCCTGGAAACACCAGACTTCGATCTGGAGTCACGACAAGATAATCACAACCTAATCCTCTATAAAAAAGACAATACATTAATGTATATTTTCTAAATTACAATTCTATTGCAAAAGATATACCTAAAATTCTTTTCAGCTATCATTTAATTAGCATTTTCGCTCTCGATTATATGTTTACGATTATGCTACTATCCCGATAAAAACAGTACGTGAAATCATACGTGGATTTCACGTAGCAATAACGTGGACTTCACGTGCTGTTTTTATCGGGATAGAGCTTGAAACTTAACTATGCTTACCGTAGCTTAAATGAACTCGTAACGTCGTAACAGGTATGAGTTATAAACAAACGGCTTGTAAAGACTTCACTTTTTAGGTGCATGCGTGTTTGTGTGCGTGTGTTCAGTACGCCGGAGTTTGGCCCTTGCTGTCCCATGGAGCGGATTAAGCAGAAGCGCAACCAGCGGATCGCCAATCACGGATCCGTTTCGACGGAATTTTGAAAGGGCTCTATCAGAACGATTCCGTGAATGGCGATCCGTTTTTTTATATTTTTGGACGCTGATTACGAATATGACAATAAAAATTTGCGACTAGGTCATTTTCAAAGTCAAAACTCAAAAAACTTCAAAATTTTTAATTTTTTATTTCAATAAATAATGATGTAACAAAAATGTTTCTGAATGTTCAGTTAATTTTTGACAGCTATTTTGCTTGGACGTGTTTTGGCTCGTCTTCGATTTTTGCCTATTCCAAGAAATGGATCAAAGAATATGTATTAAATTTTGTGTGAAAAACAAAATTAAGTGCGCGGACGCATTCCGAATGTTGACTGTGGCATATGGTGAAGCTACCTTGAACCAAAGCAACGTTTATCGGTGGTGCAAAATGTTCTCAGAGGGCCGAAAAGATGTGAACGACGAAGAGCGTGCCGGACGTCCGAGCACGTCAATAACAGACGAAAACATTGATGAAGTGAAGAAAATAGTATTGGCCAATCGTCGAATCACCGTTAGAGAAGTTGCTGAGGACCTAAACATATCGATTGGCTCGTGCCATTCGATTTTGCTTCCTCATAGAGGAAGCTTTGTTTTCGTGAAAAAATTTTTTTTCCAGTTTTCTTTGGCAATATGTTTAAAATGTTTTAAAACGTCGAAAAATCATATTTTTACAAAATGTGCGTGCGTGCGTGCGTGCCTGTGGTTGCTCTAACTTTTGCAAATTTTGAGATATCGGGCTATTTCTAATTCTATTATTCTTCCCTGGTAAAAATTTCCATTAGAAACAGTCAGAAACAGATAGAACTTGTATACGACATCTAACAGCTTCTAACGGAATGCTGTCCGATCTAACTGCAAGCTTCATGAGAAGATTCAATTCCTATCTGTTTCTATATGCAGCACTGTTGTATCTGCAAATACAGACAGAAAATGTAACAGCGTATATCTGCATCTAATGGAAATCTATCGGCATATCAGTATCTATAAGCTTTTGCAATAGAAAATCCTGTCCGTTTCTGTCTGCATCTTGTACGCATCGGATGCTGACGGTATCTATCCGTAATTGCGGATATCGTATCTATCTGCGTCTGTATGCAAATGTCGTCCTGTAGGAATCTGGCTACAATTACGGATACGAGTCCTGTCGGTTTCTGTTCGCTCTTGTAGGCATCGGATGCTGACGGTATTTATCCGCAATTGCGGATACCGTATCTATCTGCGTCTGTATGCAAATGTCGACCTGTAGGAATCTGGCTGCAATTACGGGTACGAGTCCTGTCGGTTTCTGTTTGCTCTTGTACGCATCGAATGCTGACGGTATTTATCCGCAATTGCGGATACCGTATCTATCTGCGTCTGTATGCAAATGTCGATCTGTAGGAATCTGGCTGCAATTACGGATACGAGTCCTGTCGGTTTCTGTTCGCTCTTGTACGCATCGGATGCTGACGGTATTT